>NW_016194194.1:0-3188 GCF_001687245.7 Rhagoletis zephyria | reverse complement strand
ACTAGATAATTTAAAGCGATGACTAGTACTCACTAATTCCCTTTTGCATCATAGAAACTGGCGATTTTAACATTGCTATTTTCTACGAGGTGTCGATTGCCCCCCGCTGCATCCCTTTTTTATAGTTCCGAACCTGGCTTTACTTCGACAGATGGGGTCTAGTTTGCTCTTCATCCCTTTTTCTGAAATTTCAAAACAGTGCTTCAAATCGACAGAGAAACAAATAATTTTAAGCAAAAAACGAAACCGACTTCAATTCTCATATAAAAATTTAAGATTCTCATTAATTTCTTCACGATCCAATGATAGTATGGGACCACCTGTGAGGTAACACCTTTCCTTTTAAAAAATTAACTATAGAAATCGGTTAACGAGGTCCAAAGTTATGCGGTAACATACACAAAAAATTAAAATATTCCGACAAATTGATAACCTTCTCCTTTTTGTGAAGTCGGTTAAAAAGTAATATGATTTTACCGAATGTTTTGCATATTCAAACTATGAAGAAGCATCTGTGAAGTACAGAAAAAACCGCATTTGAACGAAAAATCTAGAAAACCAATATCTATTTAACGCAAAGATGGTTTAGGGCCCGCTGCATCCCTTTTTCGATAGTTCGTTCTGCATGACTTTCCGAACCAGTTCTAAATTCGTCATTTATATAGATTTCTAATGAAAAGTTTTTGTATTCTTTGGGACTTATTACATTTTCTTTGACTATTTGGACTAAGCAAATTTGCGTATCCCTGAATAACTCGATGCATTGTTAATTGTCCTGGCTGCTTGCATCAAAGCTTAAATTTTCAGAAAAAAATGGATTTTGCTACTTTTTATTCTTAGTAAGTGATACGTGGTTTTAAAAAGTAAAATAAAATAGTTTTTTTTTTAAGTACAACATTTCGCTGATTTTGAACTGGTAGGCATCTAGTTACTGTTGGACTGGTTCGTTTTTGCCAACAAGGATGTAGTACGGCACTAGAAATTTGGTTCACTAGTTCGGGGCTTCCCTGCAGGGTAACGCGTGGTGTAAGTATATGTGTGTGAATTTTTAATTTACGTGCGGCAATTAATCGTGAAATATTGCACAAGTGTTGCCAGCAGCCATGCCATTTTTACCAATGATGATGATGAATTTCGATGTAAATAAAAAGTATGAATATTTTAAGTGCATTTAATTATTGTGTTTTTATTTTGTTCCGACCTTTCAATGTACAGAATTTACTACTTTTATACATATGATTATATGTACATTAGACTGCATCACTCCCCATAGAAAAAAAAATCGGTGCTATTTTTCCATAAGAATTATAAAATCTATTATATTTTAAGACGTCAGCACAAAATTTTTGGGAAAAAATTAAGATGTAAGTGAGCTGGACCGATTTGAAAATACCTCTAATGGAATTTTATATGAATAAAAATAGTTTCTTAAAGATTTTTTTTTTTGAAAAAACCCCCTTAAATGTCAAAACGGTTTAAGCTTAAAACATTTGCATATAAATATTTAAAAAAAAAATTTAAAAAAATTTAACGGAATCGTAATAATGAAAATTTTGATGCTGTTTTTTAACTTTTTTCAAAGATTGGTATAAGAAAAACTTTAATAACACAGCCTAAACTCATCCTATTTAGACTTAAGAGGTGTCATTGGAAAGGTTTTTTCTCATCGTTTTTATTTCTTTGCTAGTAAACTCATTCAAAGGATGAAAGAGAAAGGTAGGATGAACGTACGTTACTCAAAGTTGAATTAAGATGTGTTGGTATTTGAAAAATAAAAAATTGGGAAAATACCTTTCAACTGACACCCAATAAGTCTAAATCAGAATAGTTTTGGCCCAGTTATTCCACCCCTTTCGTAAATCAATCTTAGAAAAAAGTAAAAAAACAGCATCGAAAATCTCGTTCTTACGATTCCATTGAAAAGACTTTTAAATATTTTTATGCAGATTGTTTAAGCTCAATCTGTTTTGTTATCTGAGGGGACTTTTTTCAAAAAGTTCTTTAAGAAACTATCTGTATTCATAAAAAACTCCATTTTTGGAGGTGTTTTCAAATCGGTCCAGCTCACTAAAATATTCATATTTTTCCGAAATATTTTGGCGGACGTCTAAAAATATAATAAGTTTTGTAATACCGGCGGAAAACCCGCAAATTTTTTTGGTGATGCAGTCTTATGTAGATATATATTTTATATATGCATGTACTAGTTTTTAGATAAATTTTCCATTGTTTTTCGAATTCAAATGCGATTCTTGAATGACGTTGTGTAAATTGTAATGGTGTACATTTTGAGCTGTAAATTTTTCCGGGCTGTCACGTTTTTTAGAATTCGCAAAACAACTAAATGAAAGACATATCAAACGCAGCTTTGAGAATATATTGAATGGCTAAAAACTTAACTTTTTGATTGAAAATTGGAAGATAATGCTGGATTTCCACTAGGTATTGAAATGACAAAAAATGTATGCCATTTAAAATAATGCCATGTGGAAATGAACTTAATGACTATTGTTTTAATGTAATGACACGATTATTTTTTAATGCCCGACTTCGTCATTAGTCATTTTTGATATTTAATGACTAGTGGAAATCCGGCATAAGTATAAATTTTTTCATCTACACATATACATACATACATATGTTTTTTTTACTTTCGTATCAATATTTCTGATGGCTTTGAGCGATATTACATCGTTTATAGACAATTTTATCAAATACAAAATTTATAAAGCTTAAGGCAGTGTCACACGTTTGGTAAAATTTTACAATTTTTTTTTGTAGTCACACGATTGGTACAATACAGATAACTTCTATGGAAAAATTTGAACAAATTGTTTTCCATAATTGGAATAAAGAAAATTATTTGTGCATTCACACGATTGGGATACAATTTGCACTGCCTTTAGAAATGTAATCATTCATCCCATTTANTTAATCACCAATTTATCACTAATGCTAAAGACTGTTTGTGAAAAATTTAAATTTCACAGGAGAAGTAAAAATACCAATAAATATTTAATATTTGGAGATTCGGGTTTTAAATGTTGGTATGGGGGTGTTCCTGAGAACAATGATACTTAGTACACAATTTCCAAAGTAATTGTACGGAAAAAAGAGATTTAACATTTTACAAATGGGCGCACAGTAGGCTGAAACGAAACCCTGTTGTCAAAATAAAATATCTCCTC
>NW_016194193.1:0-3188 GCF_001687245.7 Rhagoletis zephyria | reverse complement strand
CACAAAAATTATTTCATAAGTAGGTAATTTTAAACACACATACATATGTGAGTGCATGCTGTTTTTTGTTTAATAATTGCAATGTTTTTTAAATTAAATTTTTCTTGCTATTTTCGACGGGTTTTGCGGTCTTATGCATATAACAAGTGCAATGTAAAAAATAGCGCTATTTTTTTTAAATTTGTTTGCAAACGGTCATGCGCATTTTATTCTACAAGAAATCCCCTTTTATTTGGTAAAAAGTNCTTTTATTTGGTAAAAAGTGCAAAAAGCCGTCAGCAATAAATAATCATTAAAAATCAACCGGATTTTTTAGCCGCTTAAAACTTGATCTTGTTCCACTAGAATTAAAAAACCGATCTATCTGCGTACTCAAAATTTTTCAAAAAAATCCGGATTAAACAGGNGGTCATGCGCATTTTATTCTACAAGAAATTCCCTTTTATTTGGTAAAAAGTGCAAAAAGCCGTTAGCAATAAAAAATCATTAAAAATCCACCCGATTTTTTAGCCGCTTAAAACTTGATCTTGTTCCACTAGAATTAAAAAACCGATCAATCTGCGTACTCAAAATTTTTCTAAAAATTCGGATTAAACAGGTCAAAATTTAGACGAGAATTCGTTGAATTTTTCTATGTTCTGTGAAAAGTTTGAAAGTTTGACTTATGTAGTTTTAATTAAAGCATGATCCACATTTTTATAAAAAGATAATAAAAAAAGTTTAATTGAAAATCATTGCAAATATTAAGCAAAAAACACCATGCACTCAGTTTTGATTGCAGTCTATGTATGCATGTACATATGTGTATAAACTTTATGCCAAACTATCATTATTTTAAATTGTGTTTGCATGTTCATAAAAGGAGAACAAGATAAAAAATTTAACAAAAATTACAAATTAATGAAAATTATGTGAAGATTTACCATATTTTCGTTTATTTGCTCGCAAAGAACATCACATTTCATGTTGCTCAACATTGTATTATGTTACCAACATTAAATCCAACAGTAATTCTACATTCAGACTTTAACTTTTCTAACGCTGTTAATTTTTCGTCCGCGAATAGTTTCCACTTTCAGTTTGCACCTTCTCTATCTATCTAAGTTCTCAGGTACCTTCATTTAATTTTTTTCAAACTTTCGGGAATTAAAGTACAAAAAAAAACTAAGAAGGATGTTCCAGGATGTTTTGATTCGTATGCCTTTGTTGGCGTGTCTGGTGCCTGAAATTCGAAAAAAGGCAATCTTTCAAACTACCACTGAGGTCGCACTATTCATTCCTTTCCATTGAAGTGGATATCAGTGGAAGGGTCTTAAAACAAGCTATCTAACGCTGTCTCTTGCGTTTATAAAGTATAAATATGTCATAACATTGTCGCCTGAAAACTAAAAATCGGGCTGCTGAAAATAGAGATTTCGGGCATTTTCTCAAAAAATGGTCAGACGATTTTATTCTAAGTTTTCACAAGTCTATCCCAAAACCTTAGCCTTCATCTAATATATAGCTTATATCTGGAAAAATTCTTGTTGTGGAGATATTGCGATTTAAATTGAAAAAATGTCGCTCCAAAAGGGGTGAAATGGTTGAAAATTAACACATTCGTCTAATTTGGTTACTTTAAGATATAAAAATCATATATGTAATACTTCTATATTGGCAGTAAGCTAACTTCTCAATGTGTAAGCATTCCGAAATCAAAGCGAGACAGTCTAGTACTATGTGTTGTGTACATGCTTATTTATAAACTTATGTATTCCTTTTATTTCGTACGTGTTTGTTGATATATCTGTACTGTAGTGTTTTCGGACGGTACTAGCTCTTACTGCCAATATAGGAGTATTACATATATGATAANGTACGTGTTTGTTGATATATCTGTACTGTAGTGTTTTCGGACGGTACTAGCTCTTACTGCCAATATAGGAGTATTACATATATGATAAAAATACCATACCCAGTTCCCCGAAAAAGTGCCCATCCTCGATTGCCACTTAAAACGAAATTCCCTGCAAATCGGGGAATTTCCCGCGAGTTGTCAAGTTGAAGGATGCAGCTGTGCTAATCACTTCGTACATGTCTTGGAAACCACAACTTGTGAGTATTTTAAAGTTTGTTTCAGTCACATGCCGAAATTGTAACATTTTTCGGCATTTTAATTATAGGTATGTCCCAGTGTTGGGCAAATTTTAATTGTAAGGACAATTAACAATTAATTAATTGCCACTACAATTAACAGTTGGTTAATTGTAATTGTGGAGAAAAACAATTAACAATTAAGTTGTTGTTGTTAATTGTTACCTGCAGTGGCAACTGCTCAAGTAACTTGCTGACAATTCTTTTGTTTCCCTGTGCTGAGTTCTTTCCGCACGCTGGGAACCCCCCAGATTTTCTTCGTAAATAGTAGGCACCGCACCACGTTTTAAACGACGAAGTTTTGCAAAACCTAAGGCGTTTATGAAAACGATATTAAATGCAATTAATATGAAAATACACAATATGTTACCCATTTCGAACTGTGCATTATTTTCAATATCTTCACAAGTAAAGTGCTTCATGCACACATAGCTCGATTTGGTGTTTAATGCATAATCGCCGGCGGAACTTCTTCCACTTTTTCGCCAGGTTCGCGTCCGTAGGAAACGAAAAAAACTTACATCGCATGCTTTCCTTTTGTTTTCACTATTACACTTTGCCACTGCACACTTCATTTTGCTTTGTAATGTCTCAATAATTGTTTAAAACCACGCAGAAATATTAACGCACATATATTAAAATTGTTATTTGGTTTTTTCGTATGCTCACAATCAACAATTGCACCAAGATGACGTCACGCACACAGCTGATTCTGTCAAAATCACAAAGAGCGGATTAGCGGTAACGCGATTGGCGCAATCTCTATTTCTCTCAATCGTGGGTGCCACAGGTATACAAACCTTAATATAATAATAATTGATGAAATATTCATATATTACAACACGCCTCCTTGAATTTTCATCATTATTAACCAATATTCATTTTTATACAGTACATTTTCAATTTACGTATATATTAATTTGCTTCTTACATATTACCTTACATTCAAATTTCACCTTTTATTTTGTTATCGATGTTTAAAATTTTAACAAATCAAATTATGTTCAACGCATTTCTATTTTTTATAAATTTATATTTTTCTAGGCTTTTCGTTA
>NW_016194192.1:0-3188 GCF_001687245.7 Rhagoletis zephyria | reverse complement strand
ACCGATGAGATTTTGCAAATTTTATGCGTTTTTTTTTAAAAAAAAATTAACAAGCTCTTAAAAAATCACCCGTTATACCAGCTGAGCTATGTAAAGCCGGCGGTGAAGAGCTGGTTAGGCGCATGTTAAGCATAATACGGAATGATGAGTACATGCTCGAAGACTGGTATCTCAGTGTACATATTTTGTCCAATCCATAAGAAGGGAGATGCCACCGTCTGCTCCAATTATCGCGGAATAAGTCTTCTTAATATTGCTTATTAAAACAGACGATACGGTGGGAAAGGCTGAAGCCCTTCATTTTCCAATGGATTGGAGCTTATTAGCGTGGCTTCAGACATGGTAAGTCCATCATTGATTAGATTTTCACAGCACGTCAAATACTGGAGAGGACACTAGATATGCGAATCGCCACATACCATTTTTTGTAGCACGAATAGTAGCTACCTGTGCAACGCTATGCCTTGAATGAATGCAAGTGCGCCTACGAACGGAATGAAAGCAAATTGTAGAGAAGGAAATGTCTGAATTCGGGATGAACAAATGACGCGAATCCGCAAAATAGAAAGGCAATTGGTGAAGTTTTTTGGTCTCGGCATAAGCCGACAAACGGGATTAGTGTCAAAGCAGAAGAAGAAGATTAATAAAAATATATTATCGAATCTTAATTCAGGCAGCGGCTGCTCTAAGTATAGGAGGTGGAAAAGAGAAGATTTTCCAAATTAATTTTTTTCTCCTTTGAATGTCTGGGTATGTACGCAATATTGCCTACTATGCTTCAGAAAGCTGCGGAGGTGGTCATTCTGATTCTGAAAAAAAATTTATTAAACAAATTTCGCTTAATATGAAAACATTATCCCCCTAAGCTGGTGGAAAAATTTAAGTAATCCTTATTCCTAATGTCGTGGAAGGTGGTCACGACAATGCTAAAGATTTCGCACCGAAATACAGGCTAAGGTTAAATCATACTCAGGACATTTTCTCTTATGGCTTTAACCATAAAAAATAAAGTAAGTTTAAAGAGCTTCATAAAATGACGTTTTCATACATCTTCCGGTTTATAAACCTTTTTTAAAGATACTTAATTTTTATGAATAAGGCCGTTAATAAATATATTGGTTAACCCAGATTTTCAGAGAATTGTAGGCCTAAGCCGACGATGTAGACATAACTGTAACGGTTCAATTATTTTCAGTCATAAGCATAATTATAAATGGAACTCTAACGAAAATAGATTCCTAAGCAACCAGTTGTTCCCATAGTATGAAGCCCAAAAAATTAACTGCTTCTTCCAGAGTAAATTCAATCAGAAGAGCTACAACATTTCTTTCAATAGACTACCACATCACTGAAGCGTGGGCAAGCGGATGTAAACAGCGAGGGTATAAAGATAACGCTTCACCGGGACTACACGGCCGGCCGCAAACTTCTCGACCAAGTGCAAATCGCTTCACATACACTTACATGCGCCACCCAAAGACCCATTCCACTACGTCGCACATTAATCGAGATATCGCACAATAGGCTCGAAATTGCTTATGCTGTCCATGCAGCAAAGTATGGAGCATCGACATGTATGAAATGCGCTTCAACACATTGATATATCAAGTCAGCAGACGCGATGAGTATATATAAGCACACTTAAAAACGCAAACCGAAATAAGAACAAGACTTTCCGTAGTGTTTTCACAAGAACGAAAGGGAGAACAAAACTTTGGGAGCACTTTCTTGGCAGGAATTATATAATAAGAAAACCCTGTGGAACGTTCCTTAAAAAGCAAAATGCGGACAATACTTTCGGGCACATTTCTAAGAGAAGGAAATGGGAACAAAAGTCTCCGCAACGTTCTGGTAAAGAAAAAAAAAGGGAACAATTCTTCTCGGAATTATTCGCGAAGAATGGAAGCAAAAACCATATTTTTCTCATAGCGTTGCATTAGTTTGAAAAGTTTGAATACTAAAATTAATGAAAAAAGGATGGTAAAACTTAAACTCAAAATTATGTCAACGAAATACTTAAGACACAAACTTTTCTAGCACATAAAATGAAAAATGGTTCCATAAATGGACTGTTCACCCTAATGATAAATGATCTGGAAATTGAAGTGATCCAGCTTACTTCTGGCTTAAATTAGAATTAACGATCATGGTTCGCATTGAAACGATTTTTTGTTCAAACAAGCGGATGCCCATCTCATTCTTAAGGTTAAATTCCTGAAACTTTTTTTCTGGTTTGGTTCTCTAGCACAATGTTCCCCAGACTTTTGTCATGTTCTTCTTGAGAACGTTCTTGAGAGTTTTGTTCTTTCCTGAAAACGATCCCGTGCCTCTTGTCCTCATTTTTTTTCCGTTAAAACTGCTCTCAACACTTTTGTACCCATTTCGTTATTTTGCGGGGACGTTCTTGTAATAAAATTTTGTTCTCGTGCAGAACTAAAGCAAAACCGAAACGGGTTCTCGGCATCTGGCTTAATTTGGACAACTGCCAAGGAGGGACGAGTT
This sequence comes from Rhagoletis zephyria, assembly GCF_001687245.7. Lineage (NCBI taxonomy): Eukaryota > Metazoa > Arthropoda > Insecta > Diptera > Tephritidae > Rhagoletis > Rhagoletis zephyria. The sequence goes on along the minus strand of NW_016194192.1, from coordinate 686 downwards.
CCCGAGACACCCGCGCGTTGTGTTTTGGGGCTTCACAGGCGGTCTGAAAGAACTAGTTCCAGAGCCACGCTTCCCGGGCGGTCGGAAAGGACTGGTTTCCAAGTCGTGCCTTCGCCTCTAACAGGTTCCGAGCCGCCGAGTTGTTTCGAAGATTTAGTCTCCTCCGACTCCCCCTCTTTGACTTGCTTCGCCTTCGATTTCGTTTGCTCCGTACGGAGAATTGAAAGCGCACAGTCCGAGCTGTCGCCCTCATGGATGGCGGTACGGTAAGCTGATTGCCTTTAGTCGTTGTGTTTTTCTAAGTTGAGCAAGGTATGGTGATTTTCGAACCCCACGATTTTCGCCGTGCAATCGGCAAATATTTGCAATTTCTATAGATTTTTGTTTTGTGCAGGCCTGTTTATTAGTTGATATTAAAATATTTTTGAATAAGGTGAGAAAGTAGAAATCGCTTTGTGGTAATCAATTCATGGAAGTTTGGCGCTTCTCCAATAAAAGCATCAAATCAATGATTTCGTAAAAGCAAACCTGATTATTTAGGTTTTAAAGGTAATCAATAAGAAGTCCTTTAGCTCGCCGTATTCACTAAATTTTTAATATACATATACACTTACATCTACATATGTATATACGTTGCCATAAAGACTTCTCAACTAAATTAATTTCCGATGCAAAGATTACAACTT
>NW_016194191.1:0-3188 GCF_001687245.7 Rhagoletis zephyria | reverse complement strand
AAGGGGTGTAAAGGAAACATGATTGCCTATTTATATAATTGATGTATGTTTGCAGAAGATATGTATGTATGTATCATATGAATAAACTATTGATATGCCTATCAATATTTTCACCTGCGCTACAATATCGATTAATATAATTGTTAATATAACTCTTTATTTGTAAATATTCGGAATTCATAGGGTGTTATGTAAATGTTGAAGGAGTATCACCCTTTTCTGACGTGTGGGAATCTATGAGATATAGACTCTCGGATCATATCTTAAACTGCAGGTCCTCCTAGCTAAGCTTAAAAAGTCGTACAGAGAATCTTCTAGAATTAGTTATGAACTTGGTGGATTGCCTTTTCCACTGTGACCTGTGACACTGAGCTGCAAGTTGCAATTCAACTCCATAGCAGCTCTGCTTTGCCTCTTTTTGAAGAATAACAGAAAGTATATTGTAGCTCCGTTGAAGCTAAACTTTTGTCAGAGTGTCGACGATTTTTTTTAGTTTTGTCTGACTGTCTGACATGATATTTATGGGATCACAAGTCCTTCATGGCATTTGCTGTAGTGTCGTAAAAAGTGGTAAATTTTGTAAAAGAAGACATGCTATAAGGAGTTGTTTGGTATGAGGAATCAATTTCTGCTCTTATCTTTTTCTCAAACCTTCCACCAGGGGGCGCAACAGTGAAAATTCTCACATTTTCTTCAAAACATATTTCTTTTAATAATATTGTGTTTTGTCCAAGGTTGCCCTAGTTGCTTTATTTGTTGCCAATACCTCATTTTCTTTCTCCTTCGCTACTTATCGCCGTCCAAGAAATGCTATGTGGAATTTGTAGCTGAGATTTGTCTTCGTCGCCAAATACTGTCGTTCATCGCGGTCGACGTGCTTCTCACCACAATCCACATCAAGCTGCGACTAACATGGGATTCTACAACAATATTTTGATAAAAATCAGGAAACGAAAATCGACTGATAGCCAAAAAGCTTGAAAAGTAACTACCCTTTTGATGATAACTCAAACGTAAAAATCCGTGGTCCATCATTTTATATACTAATTTTACATAATTCACTCATCTGAACTTATTTGCAAAAAAATAGTTTCAGCTTTGCATATTTAATAAAAAAAAAAAATGTATATCTTTACCACTGAGTTTTCATAATCCTAACCATTCCGATTAGGCATTACCATCTCAATATCATTCTAATCCTAAAATTACTCACATTACACTTGCCTAAAGATTTACTCACAATTACCAATATCAGTCTGTGCAACATGCCAACAGCTAGTCAGCTGTACTAAGTATTGGCTGCAAAACATTCAGCTTTCAATACAAATTGACAACATATGACATTTAGCAGCGTCACGTACCGAACGAACATTTGCAAACAAAAACGCCCGCGCACACCAGCACACAACTGACTAAACAACACAGCACACAGCGACATTAGTACACAAACAAATGCTCAACAACTACATTGTGAGCTCGTAAATCTTGGCAGATGCATCGTTCGGTTCGTTCGTGGAAAGACTGCTATGCCATGCCTTCGTAAGGCTCTGCTGTATTTGTGCTTAGGCCTGTGTTCGGTTTTGGCTTTGGCATAGCTTGACTTTTTGCCTCGTTTCCTCCGAAATGCTTCCGGTGCTTTAACATTCACGTTTTGTGCTCGCGACCTCGATTGTTAGTGCCACAATTTGTTGCCATTGCACTGACATTAGTAGATTAGTGGAGCATANGCCGTGCAACAAACGCGAACTACGGAGTAACACGCAAAATACAATTTTGTAACTAAAACTCAACCTGCAACAATGGCAGGAAAGAGGAGGATTGTGTGGATGATTGCGAAAAGCGGAAAGTGTGCAACTTTAGCTTAGGACGTGATGCATACTACATGTTACCGCATATGGCATAACTTGCACGCATACACACACTTATGTAAATACTAAGCTACATATACATATGTATAAAAGCATATATCCTGGGTAGTTTCGGTTGCATTTTTGACAGTTATCGAATAACTCTGCTCTGCTTGGTTCGTTGCTCTCGCCAGCGCAAATATCAAAATGAGCAAATAATATGCAACATTTTGCACATCGCCAATACGATGGCAACAAACAATGCAGTAAATATGCCATGTGTGCACAGGAAAGTCGGAAGTTTTCTGTATTTATTAATGCAACAATGCTTGTACAATTCATCTTGGTCGCTTGCAACATTTGCGACATTGTGTTGCTGAGTACGCGTTGAAAGTTGTTTAGTTTGGCGCTAGGGTGTGTGTGTCTGCTAACATAAAGATTTTGTTGTATATATAATATTTAAATAACAGATTTGTACTCGAAATTAGAATTTAATGGGAATTTGAGTGACACTAGCTATAGAGATATAGAAGAAGTGAGCGATGTTGCGGAAATAAGTAAGTGTTAGCGATAATTGTAATGGTAAAAGTAATGCTAAAGGCAATTGTAATTGTATCGGTAATAATAATGGTTATGATGATGATACTGGTAATGGTAAGGGTGCTGGCAGTGATGACGGAAATGGTAGTGGTGATGATAATGGTAATGGTGTTGGTAATGGTAATTGTAATTGTTATGGTAATGGTAATAGTAATGGTAATGGTAGCTGTAATTATAATTGTAATGATAATGGTAATGTTGTGGAAACAGGAGTCAAATACCTGTAATAGCAGAAGTACAGGTTGTATTTGATATATTTGATATACATACATACTGGCATCTGCTTTTCAACTCACCACAGTATTTCGAAAGACAAACGTCTTACGTAATTGAACTGTTAATTCTGGCAGCTATCTTGAAAGCTATTTATCGTCTTTTGACAGATTAATTGAAGGATCTGCTAAGGAGGGGTCTTAGCGTTATGCTGTTCGCCTTTTAGCAATAAAATTTTTAAACATAAAATTAAATTAAAAAAAATTATATATTTTTCTTTTTAAAACAATAAAAACTAATAAAAAAAGATCCTTAAATTTATAATAAAAATAAATAAAAATATTTTACAATTTAATTGAAATTCAAAAAAAAAATTCTTTTTAATTCTAAAAATTAAATTAGAAAAAGAAAAAGATTTAGGCAAAAAAAAATTAAGAAAATAGTACTTAAAATTAAGAAAAGAAATAGTTTTAATCCAAAATCCAAAATTTAAAAGCAATAATTAAAAGAAGCAAAATAATAAAATAA
>NW_016194190.1:0-3188 GCF_001687245.7 Rhagoletis zephyria | reverse complement strand
GCTGTTGTAACATAAGATACCAAAGTGTTTGAGCTTAGTAAGCGTACAATAACAAGCAACCACCCTTGCGCCACTTTGTGACTGAATATGTACCAATATTATTACAGCCAAAAGGCTGACCAGGCCGTTTTCTGCGCCCGCATGTAATGAGGTCGACAGGTAGCCAGTTGCGATCATCATTTCTGCTGTATCTATGTACACTCTGCAATCGATATGCCACACACTCCATCTACATCGCCGTTTGAAAGCTTCGTTTCAATGATAACCTCAATCTGCTATTAGACCCCTTGAAGTGCATATACACATCACTCCCAATATAGAACCAGTTGTTATGCATAGTATGCTGCTGAATATTCATATGCATGCACTTTGAAGTTTTTCAATTTACGCACTTACTAAAGTGGTATCATTGCTCCGCCTGCACAAATAGTAACCATTACAATTTCACTTCTGCACAAGTAAAAAAAAATGCCAAAGCGAGCACTTACAACCTATCAAACAGTGTTGTGTGTTGCCTACTTTGAGGCGTACTGCCACTGCAATTTTATTTATTATAAATTCTTTTTTTAATTTTGTTTTGTAAAACTACTTATTTACTTCGCAGTGCTTAGGTGGCTTGAACATCTTTGTGGCTTTAGTTTCCATTTATGTATGTACATAAGTAGCACCCCCTTGTAGTGAAATCGGTTTTTGCTCTTGACTTACATACATACATACGTACATATTAATTTATTACTGGCCTACCTAACTTCTTAGCAGCTATTTCATCGCTTCGCTTTGCTAACAAATCTAAGCTTATGTCAACTTCTTCGTTGTTTATCTGCCTCGCCTCTGGCTGAAAAAAGTTTAGGTATTCCCAAATGAGAAATAATGCGGATAGCGAATTTAAGATTTACATGTCACTAAGTTGCCTGAAGCCGCTAATGTCACATGCGGTAAGTCATGCGGTTTGTCACATACTTATGTATGTTCATAATTCATAATTCTTTTGCATAAAGTATTTGTTTTTCTCATTAATTGCAGGGCTGTGCCTGGAGGATGCTTACCCGCCATTATTTTTTTTCCATGTTTCGATGGCTTTTATGCATTTATTTATACATATGTGTGTGCTCTTTTACTTGCGATTTCAATTCTTTTTTTGTTATACAACATTAGTTTTACGATTTTTTGGCTGGCTGTTTTGGCCAGTGTTGTCATCAAAAATTTCCTTTATCTGCATTTATTTTGAGGATTAAAGCATAAACAGATGGCGTCGTGAATTAACAGCAGTTAATCCGGATTAAGTTCGAATTAATCCGGATCAACACTGCCGTCTGTGTAAGATTTTACCTGAAGGACTTAATCCGGAATTAATTCCCGAAATAATTCCGAATTAACGAAGTGATCCAGATCAACGCTGCCGTCGGTCCATGATTTTCGACTCAAAAGTCATACGAGAAATTAAAAATGCATCATCTGTTGAAAGTCGTACAGGGAACCACCGGTGTTATTTGTAATACCAACAATACAAGGGACCAACCAAATAAACAACTATACGCATTAAAAGGAAGTGACAAAAAAATTAGTAACCCGCTGACTCATTGCAGACGGCGGGGTCGCTGTTGTGGAAGACAACAACAATCTGTCTAGTAGATCTTGAAACGTCGTGTACCACAGTTCTGAAGACTTAGTGTAATTTCTGAAGAACTTTGAATTTGAGAATGGGGTGAGTAGCTCAGGATGCGTACAGGTATTTATATACAAAAAAAATATTTATTGGATCATAAAAGTAGTGGGTAGGCACTGTAGGCAATGTTGCATGGTTGTAAGTTATGCAGAGTCCGCAAAAACCCCGGAGGGCATTGTCCGGGGGATGCATCAGCATACTTTAAAGTAACATCAAATAATAATTTAAGCAAATTTTATTTTACGTTAAATGAGAAGTACATGTGCAAAAACTTTATAAATGTCGTAAAGAAAATGTTTGCCTATGCAGCAATGCATAGCATGCATTTAGGCGCTTGGTGTTAGGGGTTAGCGCTTTAAATATTCCTAAGATTGTGTAAAATATATTTTTGATTTCTTCCTTCAGGGTAGTGCAACCCCTTGAATGTAAATTTAAGAATACCCGGTACTTCTCTCTGTAAGACTTGCACGCATGTGTACAGATTAAAAGCTTAATAGACTCATTATTTGTGTATTTATTCGAGTTGTTGAGTATAAAAAAACGTCGAAGAAATGGCAATACGGCTTCAAGCACAAGCGCAATATGTCTACCTATCACTGCTTTAAATCATTCATTAATATATTGGTTTAATGCTTTCACAAGTGCATACCTACTTTGCAGGCGGAGTACAAGTTGCAGCTAGAGTGCACACCATTAAAGCCGTACAGAAGTGTTTTGCATTCTCACACTCTCGCACACGTCTTACTTGAGGTACATAATTAATTTTCGGGACATATTAAGTATACAAACCCGCAACATTAGGGTGACATGAGGTGTAGCAGCTGTTGCAAAATAAATAAGACTAAGATAGTTACTTGGTAAGTGAGGAAGTGTTAGGCTGACGCGGAAAGTTCAAAAGCAGCAGAAGTAATTGGCGGCGTTAAGAGTGCAGCTTATGGCTTAAATATATGTATGTCTATGCATAAAACTGCAAGCTGACCGTACATACAGCTTTGCCAGCATATACATACTTATATATAATGAGGTCAAGAGGCAGCCACTTGCATATATCATACACCTCATCTTCACCTAAATGTGTTGGTTTGTCTCATTTTCTATTCATCAACTGAAGGTTTTGAATTTTATGTGCGAGCTTGTTATATTTACCACTCGCTCTTATAGGCGCAAAGTATTTAGTAATAGATACTACATACATATCTACATACTCATGCTGTGGATTATATAAATGGGTAGTATTTAAAATTACCTCAGCGTACACAAGTGGTTTCATTGCTCAGCTTCGCAGCCATTAACATAAGCCTTTCACTTCCGCAAAGGCAAAAGAACAGCAATGGCGCCCATTTACAGACTACCCAGTAGGCAGTAGGTAGTCAATGTGTGCTGTGTAGCCTATACATATGTATTGAAGCGTACTGGCACTCTAATTTTCGAATTTTGATTTATGATGCTGATTTTTGTTTTGTTTTTTTTTTTTGGTGCAAATTTACTGCAAACCACTTGGGCACTTAAGCAGCTTTGGGGC
>NW_016194189.1:0-3189 GCF_001687245.7 Rhagoletis zephyria | reverse complement strand
TGTCTATCGTATTCTCTTTGTTATTATGTTATCATACAAGGTTAAAGGGCATATAGTTGTTTGTATGTATTTTGGTTCGTGAATAATGATTATATGTATATGTGTATGTATCTTAGTGTTTAGGTTAGCGTCGTTAACTCGCGCACGTGTAGCTGCACATGAATAAAAAAAAGACACGAATACAAAGTCAGCTATGCTACATATGCACATACGCCCAATTTTGCTCGATCTCTGAAGGCACCCACTTAGTAAGTAAATAGCAGCGTAAGCGCTCAGGGCGCAGAGCATAAAGCTTGCTATGGCAATGAATGCGGTAAGTATTCATACTAGGGACTATCCGTATATTTAGATATTCGTGTTGATTTTTCGGATATCCTGATAACAAATTCAACTGGCCAAAATATGATTTTACATAGAATGAAGTGATTGTAGCTAATGCATCTTTTAGGCTACAAACGTCGTAGAAAACACAATCGTACCTATTTTTTTCTCCCTGCATAGAATCCGCCATTAAAACGCAAACTTATGCTATTTTATTATTTATCTTTAGATGCGAAAGTTCAGATATTCCGACAAAATCCATTCATTTTGTTATCCGGATTTTCGGGTATCCGAATACTTGGTTTTTTTTCAGCTATTCGAATATCCGGATTATGCGGAGCGTCAAAAAAATCCAGATAGAACTGCCAGCCCTAATGCATACATATTATATGCATGTTCACTAGGGTGGTCAAAAAAGTAAAGTCGATAGATATTTAATGCTCTGATCCCCTAGAATTGTTCTCTACCGAAAAAACTACACCTCTGTTTTTTTTGTTTTTTTTTTTATCAAAAAATATTAAGAGGTCGCTCAAAGCGCTCAAAGTTTTCCACGTATTTTATAGGGGAAACAGCTATTTTTCCCGGAAATAGTATAGAATTCTTGAAAATCAATACTTTTCAATTATAAAACTTTGCTTCTTTTCAGGAGACTTTTAATTATATTTATATTTATTTTACCAGGTTTTAAAACTCTCGAGAGTTTGTTGTAGGTCCTATAAAAACTGTTAAATATTAGCGATTTTTTCATGGGTCCCCTATTCCCTTTTTGGGGGTTTTTAGGGATCCTGTTAAAACTTGTTAGATGATGTTAAAAAAGGTTTAAATAAAAATTGGTTTTCTAATCGAAAAATATCGATTTTCAAGAATTCTATACCATTTCCACGAAAAATGGTTTTTTCCATATATGTGACCTGGTCTACGGAAAGGGGGCTTAGGTGTCAAAAAATCAATTTTCACTTTTTGGTTGATTCGGATGGAAGATGAGATGCTTTTTCACGTGGTGAAAAGCAGAAAATCCTAACTTGCTTAGAAGTGTACTAAAAATGTAGAGAAAGAAGAGTAAAAATACGAAATGCGAACACGATAATCAACAGAAACAGTAAACGTCACTTCTTCAGTGTTACTTTTTTAAATGTTCCACACTAGCAACTTACACGATGAACTATAATAATATTCCGACCAACAACAACACTTACTGGACCAACAACAACACTTACTGGACGTTCGGCGCGGAGAACAATTAACGAGATAATGAGAAACTGACGAAACGAGTTGCTTACTTTTAACAGCTTTTTCACAGAAAACTAGTTTTCGCACGTAAGCTCCCTTTTCGTAGACCAGGTCACATATATAATACATATGTATGTACATGGAAAATTTTGAGCGCTTTGGGGACCTCTTTTTCGATTTCAAATTAAAAAGTTATGGGTATAATTTTTTTCGGTATAGAACAATCCTATCGGGTGGGAGCATACAAATTCCGACTTTCCTTTTCCGTATGAATTTTTGAAATACCCTAATGTGTATCATATGTATCTATGTATGTTATGCAATTAGACATGGGCGGTGGAAAAATCTCCCAAGGCAGCAAGCGCAAACAGGTGAGACTCCATTATGTTTGCACGCTATTAGCTAATGACGATAATGAAGATAATGATGTGGCGGTTGAGTGGATGATAATAATGACGATGATTACTGTTGGGTGTCATGTTTACAATCCGCCATTATGCTCGTGTAGCAGAGAGCGACAACTATTTACAAAGGTAGGTACTTGCAGGCATACATACATGCGCGCATCAATGTGAATGCGTGAAATGGTAGAGCAGCGGAAGCTTGCTTTAATCCACCTGTTATTGACCTCATTTATGTATGTATGTATGCAGCAGGTTACATGAGCATTTATCCAAACATACATGTGCACACATTTTCTAGTTCCTTTTCTAGTTTCGCATCCTTTGTAAGTATTTGCAAGTGTAAGTGTCAAGCTGTAGCTGTGTACATCGATTGACACTGGCAAATTACCCTCATTGCAGTTTGTGGGGCAAGTGATGAAAGAAAATTTGAGGGCGAATACTTATATGCATACAGCTCGGTGCAAAATAAAAACAGTGGTTTTTCATATAAATCAGAGCTTCAAACTTTGTGCAAAATTCGCGACAATTCATCAAATTAAAAAAAATATATATATTGTCACCGAATTAGAATCAGAATCGTCGGATAAAATCTTGATACGCAGTTTTGTTGCCCATTAAATTTTAGTATGACAAAGTGCTAGTTTCAAGTTGGGACAAAATCCCGCTGATTTTTGATACTTCTTTTTGCAGACTGTTCCATGCAAATTAAGTTCGAAAATTTAAACACATTACATCATTGATTGCCTATTGCCGATATATCGCTTGTTAGCTATTGAAAATGGATTCTAGTTACAACTAGTTCCTACAGGGTAAATTCATACATACGAACGCGTAATTTCAATTTATCCACTCAACTAGCACGCACACTTGCACTATTTTCACAATAATTCAACTTCTGTTCCCATTTCTTATTTTCTTCTCCTCCTTGCATGCAATACGTAACAGCTGCTCTTAGCGCGCTTATGCACTTTGGCTATACAATTTCTTATGTTTCAATTTCCATCAATGAAATGTGCATACGCATGTATATTAGGGTGCATCACTCACCTAACAAAAAAAAAATCAGTACTGTTTTTGAAAAGGAATCAAATGCAGCAAAAGTGTTGTAATGCCATATTCATACATACATACATACATATATACATATGAACAGAATATAAACAAATAATCGTACAAAACGCTTCCAAAAAAAACTAAAAGGAAGCGAAGGAAACAAGCGAAAGTAAATAGAGCA
>NW_016194188.1:0-3189 GCF_001687245.7 Rhagoletis zephyria | reverse complement strand
TTGAAGGAGCTAAAAAACTGTGTACTCAAAAAAATTCTAACACTTTTTTTGTAGTTTTCTACAAATTGTTAAACTTAGGTTTATATGGGGTTTGTCTGAGAGTGAACCATATTTTAATTGAAAATTCTTAAAAATAACTAAATAAACACAAGTGGCACACAATATCACTTTGAAATGGCGCGCTATAGATATGACCGATACTGTATGTATGTATATGCATGTGCGCCCACTCACATTGAAGTAGTAGACGAGAAGCTGCTATATGTAAACAAAAAATTTAGTTTGACTGGTGCACCACGTCGAATGAGTGCTGCACGCCTTGGGTCGGTCGGTTGGCAGCTTGGATGTTTCGACTGTTAAACGAACGCGCCCAGTCAGTCGCTGCTGATGTCTGCTGTGCTTTTTGGCGCGCGCGCTGCATCATAACGGCAAGCGCACACACAAGTGCATAGCTGCATACATACATCCTTAGATGTAAAATATGTAGTTACATATATGCACTACCACTACACACTATATACAGCAGAAAATCAATAAAGCGTAGTAAAAATGCGAGCAATCGTAGTAATGGAAACTGGAAGGCGCGCAATGCGCTACTTGTACTGCATTATGTGCACCAGCACAAACACACACAAACACACACATATGTACATATATTTATGTATCTATACATAAGTGCATATATACTACATATACACAAATACATATGTATATATGCTGCAACGAAGTGGGCTGGGCACTCTGCTACACGACGACGAGCGCACTGGAAATCTACGCGAGGTAGGACATGTTTGGCGCTATTTTTGTCCTTATTTTGAAATGGTAAATATGTACGTATGTATGTATGCTGGCGTACGACGAGCTACTGCATACACACCAACAATAATCGATTGCATATACTGCACTGCACACAAATACGGAAGCAATGACTACGAAAAAGTAAGCGTAGCGCCTTTGGCTAATTTTTTGTGTATGCGCGTATGAGTGCACCAAATATTTTTTTTTTATTTAAACTTTTAAAATGCTCGCGTTTATTTACCACTGTAATCGTTCGAAGTGGGTTACTTCACCTCCCCAGCGGGCAAGAGCTCAGTGCAAATTTTGGCTCGCAGTGCCATTAAGAAGACGCAGGACGCAAATAACTGTACGTGTGCGTATTTGTTTCTGTTTTTTTTTTGTTTTTTTGGTATATTTGAAACTGCTTCTACTGACCATCAAGTGTCTTCTTCTTAAACGCATGAAATATAAAAATTTTGCTTAAATTAAGATAAAAATGTTACAAACACAATACACTCTATAAAACCTTGCACTTAAAATATGAAAACATACATCGAATCTTTTCTTGCTAATTTGCCATTTTTACAGCCAAGGACATATGTAAATACATAGCGCTGATATTTTGCAAATCGACGATATGTTCTAAATATGAGCCAGATCGGCAAGTAAATGCAATTTTTAGGAATATCCCTACTCCAGCGCCACCTAGCGAGCAAATTTTTGGTAGGAGTATTTCTTTTTAAGGTACTGACACATGTTCCAAATATGAACCAAATCGGTCCAGACGTTTAGTAGTTTAGTGACAATTTATGTACAAAAAACTCTATGAAATTGTGAAATCGTGACGTCTCAGCTTTCTTCATTTTTCGGCAACAACAAAAAAATTTTCAAATTTTTTTAAATAGAAGAACCTTTCACACAGAAGTTCCAAAGGAGTACTTTTTACAGAATTGAAAACGGTTCAGCCGTTTGGTCAGGCATCGCCGTCATACGATATACATTTCATTTTTGTATATATAGAGAAGAAAGAAGATATACATAGATAATAATAGGGCAACATTTTGCCCCTGGGGACCTTTTGGTCTCAAAAGACTTATAGAAATTATTTTATAGAGCTAAATGGTAGAGTATTTGTTCTTAATTTTTGCGCAAGTAAACCACTATAAAAATTTTATAAAACTTTTTGTGTTGTCCGGAACATTGCTATGCTGCGTTGGGAACGCACCCTAAACGCCCTCCTTACAAAGCATAGAGCTCTTCCGATGGGTGGAAAAAACTTTGTGGTTTGTAATTTTAATTCTTTTTTTTGTTGAACGAAAATGCTTCTCATTAAAACAACTCATAAACGATGCAAATTTATATTAATTTTTCAAAATACATACATACATAAGTATCCCATTCATATTTGCTTTTAAATTTTAAATTGCCATACCCAAATCGGGAACATAAAATCATTTATAACTTCAGGAATATAAAATTCGATTGTAACGGCTCTTTCACATATACATACATATATATAAACTCATACAGTGATAGAGATATGGCGCAAGAAAACTTACAAAAGTGGAGAAATTTATGTATGTGTGCAGCCATTTGCAGGTGCAAATATATACATATGTACATACTTACATATCGTCGTTTAAAGTACAAAACCGCGTAACTGAAATTTGCTGCCAAAAATTGGATTTGCTTTTGGCTCACTCCTTATCCATTCGTCCTGAAATATACTAGCCCGAAATGCGATTGCTTTATAAAAAAAAAGAAACATTTTGAAAAATGAGTGTTTTTACTCTCTAGAAAGTAATTTATGCCACCTTACATACGCGGTTTTGTACTTTAAATGACGATATGTATACACATATACACATCCATGCGTAGAGTAGTTTATTCGTAGTCACATAAGTGTGTAAATATATATGTAAACAATCAACAGTTGCCGTCACAAAAATAATTTATAAGTATATCTAAACATACATATATGTATTAGACCATTCAATCCCGAAACATTTTAACATGCGAAAAACTCTTAGCCCAGGATCGCGGTACTTTTCGGGATTTCGACTCTTATCACATTTTTTGGCATTTTGCAGTAGACTACCCGTTCTCAGCAATGAAAAAATGAAATCACACAGATTCATTGTCACCACATTTGGTCTTACGCGGAGCATAATGAAACTTAGTAAAAGAGTATGTAATTTATTATTAGAATATTTTTGTAGCAAGCATTCTTAAATATCCATGTATGTATATATAATAATTGTAAAAAACACTTACTCGAAAAAATCAAAAAATCTCCGGATCGCGAAGCTGTTTTCACGAGATTTCGGGACGTTGAAAAGTGTCCGGCATCCCGAAATTCTGGATTGTGATATGTAACGGGTGATTTTTTTGAGGTTAGGATTTTCATGCATT
>NW_016194187.1:0-3189 GCF_001687245.7 Rhagoletis zephyria | reverse complement strand
AAAACATCGACAACGAAAGACCCCGAATGACCGTAAAAATTCCAGAGACTCAAAAAAAAAATCACGAAATATTCTAAAAATTGTTCCGAAAGTTTCTGAAAACTCTCCAAAGATTTGTAGACAATTCCTAAATATTCCAAAAAAAAAACAAAATCGTATAGATTCTCGAATTATCGAAAGTATCCGGAAAATTCCGAAAAATCCTGAAATATTTCGCAAAATGGCAAAATTTCATTTTTAAACCCTAAAAAAAATTATTGCTAAAAAATTCTAAACAGTGCCCAAAAAAAAACCAAAAATGTTTAAAACACGTAGAAGCCTGAAAAGTCTGGAAAATGCCGAAAAGTGACAAAAATACCCGAAAAAACTTGGAAAGATTCCGAAAAATAAAATGATTTCCCGTAAAGTTCAGAAAATTACCACAATTCCAAACAAAAAATTCGGAAGGTAGAGTATGAGAATTTCTCGAAGGTCACAAAAAATACTGCATGGTTTTAAAAAAAAGTCTCGGGAAAATATTGATAAGCCTCGATAAGCCTTAAAAAAATCACGCTTTTCGATTAGCTATGCTTTTATTTATTCGTGCGAATTCCAAAGCTTCTATGTACGTACATTAGGGTAGTCCTGAATAAGTAAGGTCGGAATTTTAATGCGCTCACCCCTAGGATTGTTCTATACCGAACAAATGTATACCCTTGTTTTTTATTTTGGAATCAAAAAATGGCATAGAATTCTTGAAAATCAATATTTTTAGATCGGAAATTGTATTCTTCAGAAGACTTTCAATAATTATAGCCAATGGTTTATTTAACCATTTTTAATATAAACTATTTTTATAGGTCCCCTAAAATCAAAAAAAAAAATGCAAATTTTTCAGAATTCGCAATAGTTCGAAAACAAAAGCTAATCTGCAAAGNATGACAATGGCTTGCGGCTAAAAGGACACGAGATATTCAACCAAAGTACATTAGTTGCGATTATAACTTATACGAGTGTTTCTTGGTGTTCCAATTGGAAACCTAGAAAAACTGGAAAAACTAGAGCCAGACTTTGGGCAAAATCTTTTATTTTCATTTCACCACCGGCAAAGTTTTATAAGTAAATACATAAATTCACTCTTTTATGATGAATACAACATTTTTTTCTTAAACAATTTATATCTTTCCTTCCTTTTAAGCTTATTGTTAAGCTTCAGACATAACAGATTTTATTCATCAAAAATATTGCTTACATAAGCAAATGCTGCATATTCACAGCTTATCAATTGCCATTGTTCAGTGCGTCTACAAGCACTGCTTAATGTATAGGTACACAACAACATTTGTTTGCCTAACAATACATGTCTGCTTTTTTAACTGAAGGACGCACTGATAAGAGCGATTGAGGAAGAGCAACAACGAGTTCTTCTCACTTGCGATAAACTAATATTCAGCATAACTATGCAATAGAATATCCTCCAAATAACCTGTTAGTAGAAAAAGGATAAGCTTGCGGCGATTAATCTCGATGTTATTTATTGTCTGCTTCCTGAGCAATCCCCACACATTTGCTGCTGTCAATAGAAGTTCATTAGTAAAAGTGATGGCATATGCATGAAGAGACCCCTAAGTAATCTTTACATGTACAACAGGATGTAATTAAACAAACACAAGCAAACAAAATGACACACATTGTATGCATATTGTTGATAACATTGAATGTCTTTTTTGATGCATAGCCATTTACTACACATTCCTACTATATGTATGTACGTACATATGTAAATATATCGATGTGTAAGTTAACGTATTTGCAAAGACTTTAAGCGCTTAGACTCAAGCGATTAGGACAAGTCAGAAGTCAGAGACGTTAGCTGTCTGCAGCTTTAGCTGGAGCAAACTTAAAGCTAAAATACTTAGTTGTAAAAGTGTGCAAACATAGAGATGTGTATGCGCAGATGCAAAATTTTGTTTTAACTACTCATAAATGACTAAAAATATGCGTGTGTACCGTAGATGTGTACGCAGGTGAATATTAAAATCATTTGTAAAGTAGTAAGTAATACGTCTGAAGCTGATGATTCTGGGTTATGTAGTAAGTTTAAAGGTGTTTGTTAAAGGATTTGGTTCCTCGGGCCAAAAATTATTTATTTCTCAGCTCAACTTCTTTTCTGTAACTTCTTCTATGCGCTTCATTCAGACCCGTAGTTAGTCAACATGTTTACTTTCGGTTGTTTTTCTGTTCTCATGGTAATCGCCAAAACCTCGTAAGCGCTAATTCACAAGGAAAAAGGCAACACATTCGATTAAATAATTATTTGTCATTGAAATTGATGCGGCATAGTTACATATCATAAACAAAATAAATTATAAACAAAAAAAATCATTTAAGTAATTAGCTCAAGGCCGAGAGCTGGAAAAAATCCATATCTTAAAAAAAAAAAATTTTAAAAAAAAAAATTTGAGGTTTTTTGTCATCGTCGTCTTGGTTGGCACTACACTAGTTGGCTTTACAAGTTTGTCGTTTATTTGGGAATTACTCTTGTCAAAAAGTGCTACTTTGGACTGAGTAAGCAATTGAGTAAGTCACCCATCATGCCTATGCTGGTTTTTCGCGCGGAGGCATGGTCAATGAAAACATCTGTTGAAGCGGCTTTTGAAGTTTTCAAGAGAAAGATTCTGCGAAATATTTACGGACCTTTGCGCGTTGGTTATGGCGAATACCAGGTGGAGAACGACTTGGCTTCACTAGACATCAGTTGGCAAACAAGAGAAACGACTGGCGTACTGTTTTGGACTCGGCCAAAATCGCTAAATATTCGAACAAAATCAAAATTCGAACGTCACTATATAAATATCCCAAATTCACCCTGTAAGACTATTCTTTTTTTTTTTTGACAAAGAAAGTAACCTTACCGTAACTAGATAGTGGCTCGTAAACACTTAATGCTTATTGAATGCTAAGAAGGGTGCGTACACACAGAAAGCCGAGCGGCGCAGAGCGAGGCGAAGCTGCTTGTGTTCACACTGAACGAAGCGGAATGGAGATTTTTGCATGTAGTCGGTCGCAAAGATATCACAAACCCTACCTTCAATTAAAAACGGTTGAAATATTTGTTTAATTTGTATCAATAGTTTCCCCGAAAAATTGATTTTCATTGAATTAGTTTGATTTTTTTTTCACATCAGAGTCATGAAGCTGAAAAATCAA
>NW_016194185.1:0-3189 GCF_001687245.7 Rhagoletis zephyria | reverse complement strand
ACACATATGTATGTAATTGCATGTGGACCCAGCAGGGAAAGCTACCAGTTGTGAACTAGAATACTACCTGTTAGCTTTTCGGCTCAACTAGTTCGTCTTTCATACTTTTTTTCATGCTAGCATCTGGCATTTTTCAGTCAGTTATCCGGCTATGCATCAACACCTGCCAGTAGAAATACTAGTAGCATCATACCAGTTGGCGGGTTAGTCTGCCAATTCATAACCCGTGAAAGGAATAGGTGGCGAACATATAAATAGGGTAGAGACATTTTAGTTTTTTTACTTTGCTTTATTTAATGTTAATTATATTTTTATGAAAGTGTAGCTCGTTTTCTAATGAAAAACACGTAATCAAAATTTCAAACTTTGTACAAAAATTAGGAAAATTCGACAGTTGCATCAAAATGTTGTGCTTTTTAATTACATTTCCTAGAAATATTCCGAGTATGCAGTTTCGCAGTCGATTAAATTCTAGTATAATAAAGTGCAAGTTCGAAGTGTCTAGGACTTACTGCTGATTTTTGGCAATTTGAGGAATGTTGAACATATTTTGTTTGGAAGAAAATGGTCGAAAAAAAACTATTTCCAAAAATCAACGGTAAGTCCTAGATACTTTGAACTTTGGTTTATTATACTAAATAAAAATGGGCTACAAAACTGCGTACCCGAAATGATTCCTAAAAATCCGAATAAAAAGTTTCAAATTTTGATGAACATTTTTAACAATTTGTCGAATTTTTATAAATGTTCTACTTATGTACATAATTTGAAATTTTTGATTTACATGGTCTTTTTACAGATACATAGTAAGCTATATTTTCATAAAGAAAAAATAAAAATGTTTTAATCAAAAAAAAAAGTTTTTGTAATTTGTTTATTTTAAAAATAAAAATAGTTTATTGGTTTTGCTTGGAATTTTTTTAGGTTTTATTACTTAATTTAAAAAATTTTATCAACCTCAAATGCCTCTGCTTCAGTACATACCAGTTAGTGAACTGGTATTTTTTCTGACTGGTTAAGATTTTCGCTGCAGGAAATCTACGCAATTAAACCGCTTGCTACATACACGCTGGGTATTTCACTTGCATTGGTAAAATGTCTCGAAGTTGTTCTATATTATCGTGCGGAATTCCGTCAGATTATTTGTCTTATAGTTTTAGATGCTGACAATGATGACTTAAGAATTCGAAACTTCAATTGAATTAGCTTTTTTTACCGACCCGCTATTCCGCTGCATAATATGGCAAGAAATCTCAACTTGTTCGAAACCCCCTCTTTCAACTTATAATACGAACATTTTCCAATTTTCACACAGAAAAGTGAAAATTACCCATTCTTCTCATTCAAGCTTACTGTAATCAATCAACTTGCCACGAATGTGAAGCCCTTGATTGTTTGCCTCAATACCAAAAAATAGGCACTTTCTTCGCTCGCTCGTTACTTTCTCTAAACGACCCATTTTTTTTCTTAAAGCTCGACTTACGTCACACAAAATCAGTCCATCGGCGGCCATGAGCACTTGGTCAATTTGTGCAACAAATAATTTGCTCAACTGTCACCGCAATGCGGTCACCGCCTGATTGGATAAGACCTAAAAACTCAGACGAAATGAGGGTAATGGCGAACAAACAAAGCAGAATAAGAAGAAGAAGAATACGTTAAAAGACAGCTGAGGTTACCGCATCCGCATTTGCTGATGATGATGCGGCTTTAAGTTTTTTAATTTAAGTTTTTGACGCATATTGTTGGTGTTGATGCCACGCGCTCGCCTTACAGTATTTATACAACTAAAATAGCGCTTTTTTTGGTCATTCAACGACAAAGCATCACAATATATTTTCTATGACAAATTGGATTTGAAGCGTGGTTTTGTCTTATTGCATTGAAGAAGTCTTCTTCTTGGTCGCTCGTCGCTCGTCACATCTTCGCTGCAGTACTTCGCCGCTTATGCTTAGCTTTATACATACCCCTATTCACCTGTGTAGCTATCGCGCGTTCCGCTCCTTGATGGTTTTGTGCTGCTTTTACTCAATTTCCTGCCACTCACAAGTAGTTGCCTATTAAGAATTTATTTTTCTCAAGTACCTTGCACACAGGCTCACACTTCTCCATACTAAACCTTGCACAGGCCACGCTTTACTTCAGCATTCATGACACATTGCCAGCATAAGAGTTCCTGAGCATTTTTCTTAGCTTTGTTGGCGTAATTTCACACCTGAATGTGTAAAACTTCACGGCTTACTGCACTGTTACCTCGTTTATTAAGCGCCTATAATTATGCAATGCACTCCAATGCCAACAAGCATGTACCAAACAAGTTACAGTAACTAAGTGCAAAAAAATACATTTTGCCACCGCATTGCTGCCACTAGAGATGTACACGGGACTAAGTATTCAATCCCGATTCGGCCCATCCCGAAATTCCATTTTCAAGACCCGAATCCGCACATCCCGACGTTTTTCACAATTGTACCGCAGGTCCAGTGGGTCCCGATTATTATTATTTTTTTGTTTATCTTTGCTGTTCATTTTCGTCTCAATAAAACAAAAAATTTCATATTTCTTACAACGTTTTAAGGAAGATTTTCTGTATTTGCGGAGGTCACGTGCATTGTCGGAAAAGGATTTTGGTCCCGTCTTGCCCGCAAAATTTTTAAAGACCTTTCCGATACCGCCCATCGCTGCTATATTGTAATCAGTGCCGTAGGTCCCGCGGGTCCCGATATCCCGCGTCCATCTCTAGCCGCCACCACCACCTTCGCATTTCGAGTAAAACCACTCCACTCCAGCTGCAGTCCTTCTGCCGTGTTTGCAAATGTGTGACTGCAGCATCAAGTTATGTATTTTACGTTATAATTAAGTGTTGCCTACTTGTTGCACTTAAGCTAAGTTGCTCGACTTTAGCGCAATAATTTTGTTTTTATTGCAGCAGTTGGCACATATTTCAACAGTTCTGGCATTGCAATTCTCATTTGACTTAGTACTTGTTATTTTTGTTACTTTGGCATTTCTATACTAGTTGTTGTTATTTTAACACTCTTAAATGCTACACTTTGCTTTGGTAAATGAAATCAGGAGCCAAGCAACATGTAATTAAATTAAAATAGAAATCAAAAAACACTAAGAAAAGGGTTGAAAAAAAACGTTAGCTGCTGTCAGCCAGCCGCACACATGCAACTCTGTTTGCTT
>NW_016194184.1:0-3189 GCF_001687245.7 Rhagoletis zephyria | reverse complement strand
AAAGAGAGAGAGAAAGAGAGAGTCGAGAATGAGCAGTAGTAGCAAAAGCGGTGAGAGTGGGCGGAGAGATCGTCGACGGGATCCTGAGAGGGTAACTCTTGAGGAGGAAGATGGTAAAAGAGAAAACAGTGAAGAGAGAAAACGAAACCAAGATTCAAGAGCTGCTGCTGCTGTTGAATGGTGCTCTCTTTTTGACGGAGGTCAGTAGCACGAAGTTGCTGCTGCTGCTGC
Source organism: Rhagoletis zephyria (assembly GCF_001687245.7). Classification (NCBI taxonomy): domain Eukaryota; kingdom Metazoa; phylum Arthropoda; class Insecta; order Diptera; family Tephritidae; genus Rhagoletis; species Rhagoletis zephyria. The sequence continues at coordinate 2,958 of NW_016194184.1, read as the reverse complement.
TACTTCTGTTTCGCTTTTGTCACAACAGCAGCAGGAAAGACGCCAAGGTAGCCAGCTCTCTTTTATACCATCGGTCTTCTTTCTCTTTCTCTTCTTCAGTTTTTGTCACCACCACCACCACCACCAAGAAGAGAGCGTGTTTTCTGCCAGCAGTAGTAGTCCTCAATCAAATGCGACTGGTGCTATATAACGAACGATCCAAAACAAGAAGTGATCGCTTCGGTTTCTTCGGTTTGTTTGTTCGTTCGTACCGTTCAGTCGTCCTCTGTGAGCGGCGCTGATTGAGCAGAGTGAGAGAATGAGAGGGCGAGAATGTTCGACTTGTGCTGCTGCTGTACAGTAGAACTGAAAATGAAGTGCGAGATGATGATTTCTCTATTTCTCTTTTGCTGTTGTTGCTGTTGCTGTTGCTCGAGGGGTGACAACTTTGATGGTGGTGGTCGCCGTGATGGCCTCCTCTCTTCAACTTCAGCCGCACGGCTGCAGTGGACAGGAAAAAACAAGAACAGGCAGAGAGAGAGAGAGAGAGAGAGGCCTTTCTGGACGTCAACGGTCGCCAATAGACGCTGTCTGTCTGTCTGTTTGTCTGCCTACTTGTTTTCTCGCTAGCTCATTCATCCACTTCAGTCGCTCAGTCACTCACTCACTCAATAACTCGACGACATCGATGAAGTGAGTGAGAGAGAGATATTGGGAGAGAAAGAGAGAGAAAAAGAGCGACAGAGCTCGAAAAGCCAAAAGCGGGCAAAAAGTCACGTAGTCAGCAAGTGTTTTTCGATTGTAATGTAATTGCTGTTGTAATTGCTGCTGCTGCCGCTGCTGTTGCTCTTGTTGTAGCAGCAGCAGTCGTCATAATTTGGTTGTCTGCTTGCTTTTTTCGGGATGTTGCGCTATTGTTGTTTTCTGGTCACCAGCGACAGAGAGGTGGTTTAGGTTTATCCTCTCCTTTTTGCCAGTTTTTTGCCTGCTTGTTTACTTGTTGGTTGGTTGGTTGGCTTGTTTGTTGGTTGGTTAGCTCGTTTGTTAGTTGGTTAGCTCGTTTGTTAGTTGTGTTGGTTGTGATGGCAGCGAATAAATAAATAAACGGCAGAGGAGGAGAAGAAGGAGAAGGCGCAGAATAACAGTAATGATGATGATGATGATGATGATGATGTGGATGAAAAACCACAGAGAGATAGAAAAGGTTGATAAGGCTGAAGAGAGGAACAAAAAATGATAAACAAAATAATGACTCTTTTTTCTGTAGAAGCGCGAAGTAGCAAAAACAAATATAAAAAAATAAAATAATAAAGGCGAATCAATGCAACAACAACAAAAGGTGGTAGTAATAAAACACAACAGAAAAGAAACAGGGAAAGGTAACCAAAAGATACAAAAATAGATTTTGATTTTGAGGTAGTGACTGAAAGGCAAGACTGAAACCCAAAACTGACTTTTGAGGTAGGCTCGTCAAATGCTGCTGATGAAGTGAGTGGAGAGTGGAAATGGTACCACTAGGAAAATTATCAAAAATGAAAAAAATGACAAAAAGTACTTCATCCTCCTGAAGGTGAAAGCAGACACCCTTGGCAACTCTCTTTCTCTCTCCCTTGTACACTACTTGTACACACACTACTTGTTCACTACTTGTTCACGGTTGCTGTTGTTCATGGCGCTGGGAGATCACATCTGACACCACCAGCAGCTGCAACAAGAGCAAAGGCAATGGAGGCAGAGAAAACTGAAGGCTGAAGAGTGAATGAGGAGAGGAAGNTCACGGTTGCTGTTGTTCATGGCGCTGGGAGATCACATCTGACACCACCACCAGCTGCAACAAGAGCAAAGGCAATGGAGGCAGAGGAACAGAGGAAACTGAAGGCTGAAGAGTGAATGAGGAGAGGAAAGAGAGTGAGGATGAAGATGAAGATGATGGCACAAACATGCAGAAAGCAGATTCGGTACTTTACCCTCTTTCAGACTAAAAGTGAACGAGAGCGAAAAAGAGAGAGAGAGAAAGAGAAGGTCCAATCAACTAGTCGCGCTTTAGACAGCAAACGGTATCAGATGGCAACAAGGCTGAAGATGATGTTCAAAGAGAGAGAAAGAGAGAGAGAGAGAGTGAAAGAGAGAAGAGACGAAAAAAGTGTATAGGAAGATTAAAAGATTGAGAAGAGGCAGATGCTGATGCTGAAACTGTAGATCAGAGGGAGAAGATAGCGGAGCTGAAAAGCTGAAACCTGAACAGGAACAGGATCAGTTGAGCTTTCTCAGTTCAGGTCAAAACAAAAAAAACAAAATGAAAACTTGGAATGAAAAGGTTAGAGCTGGTGGGCATTGAGCATTGAGCAGCAGGAAGAGGAGATTGAAGATCAAGGATTGAGGATTGAGGACAGGAGTTTTGTACAGAAGTTTGTTTAGAAGCTAGAAGAAGTCAAAACCAAGAAGAAAAAGAAGCTTTTTCTCTCTCTCTTTTTCCTTTTCTCGCTCCCTTGCTTTTCTTGACGGTCTGTTGGCCTTGCCGACGCTGCTGCTGCCGCTGCTGTTGATCTTCGTCGTTGTCACACACCGTCGTACAAACAAGCAAGCAAGGAGGCAAGCACACATGCACATAAACACACACACACCAGCACACACATACATTCAACTCAGGCAAGAAATCGCAGGCACATTTACACAATCGTAATACGCTTCAGTTCGTCTGTTGAGCGCCTGCTGCTGCTGCTGCTGTTGCCGGTGGTGGTGGTGGTGGTGGTGGTGGTCGTGGTGGTCGTGGTCGTGGTGGTCGTCTTGATCGTTGTGGTAGTGGTGTAAGAAAAAGTAAGAAGAAGAAGAAGGAAAGCAAGAAAGACGAAAAGCAAGAGAGCTCCAGTAAGTGAGAGAGAGAGAAAAGTGGAGGTTTGAGTTATGAGCGCAGTCGCTGCTGTTTCGGTTTCGGCGACACTGTAGAGTATGGCTTCGGTAGAGTAGTGTGTGTACACC
>NW_016194182.1:0-3189 GCF_001687245.7 Rhagoletis zephyria | reverse complement strand
GAAATATTGATTATTGTATAAAAGTGGGTGAGTTATGTTTTTGAGTGATACGTGGTCCGTGGTAATAGTTAATATATGTATCTATGTAAGCTTTATACGAATATTAACGCAATTTGATAAGCCAATCCGCGCCCTTTTCAACAAATGAATTAAACTAGAAGTTTCTTCAGGAGGTACTACATTTGAATTGGCCGCTCAAAAAAATTAACAAAGCAAAGAAAGCAAATTAACAAATTTCATTAAAACAAAATGTGATTTAAATTTTCCAGTTTATAAAGTTATTTTTTTTTTGTTTAGTTAAGTATAATTTAAACGGCTTATGTTGTTTTATTTTAAATGAATCATTTTTTGGTAGTTATACACTTGAAAAAAAAAACTCCCGGAAAGTTACAGTTGAAAAAACATCTGGCAATACTGGTTAATAGTAAAACTGGGTTTTTAATTTTACTTTGACATCAGGTTTTTTTTTTTTTTTTTTTTTTAATTCAGTGCAAAATGGAATATCAATATGGGAACCAAATGAAAGAAAATTCTGCAAATTTTAAAAGAATAGGTTTTAAAAATAACCTTTTAATTATTTTTATTTCTTTAGGCTAAAAAAGTTAGTTGGACGAAATTCGAGGATGTGGTCATGCGTATATTAGTCTTTAACTTATAATTTTGTTTAAATAAATATTGAAAACTTTTAAGGATACAATTTTAAAAGCACATTTTCAATACCTGTTCGACCAAGGCATAAAAATATTTTTTACTTTTTTTAATGCTACGGAATTATCTCTCTTATTTGATGCCCATATTGTTATTCACTGGGTTACTTAAATATACATTTGATATTTTAAAGTAGATACTTAAAAAAAAAATCCTGAAAGAAAAACTAAAAACGCAGTTTTACTATTCTTGGGCACCTAGTTTCGCGAATATGTATATTGATTTTTATTTTTTGTGTGTGTGTGTAAAATTGACTGTAGCATGGTGTAATACCTCAAGTAGCACACTGGTGTATAAATTGGTGTACATTTATGAATTTTGGTATAAATATGATTAATTGTACCGAAGTTCACAAATTTACACCAAGTTATACACCAATGTGCTACTTGAGACGTAAACTGGATTGAAATCATCTGATAGCTTCTACAACAGCCGAAATGTCATCACCATCTTGTAAGCTTGACTGAATATGAGAAGCGCCTTTTTCGAAACACAGTCCTGAAATATTTTATCCAGGAAAGTTAAGCGTACTTCACACAGTGACTTACACAAATGTTCATGTGTTGACTATGTTTTAAATATTCCCAACGTTTCTTAAGTTAAATGTTTTTGTTCTTTTCCTATAAAGTTATTGTCCAAGCTTAGCCAAAACCATACAAATCATAGTTTCATTTTCATAAAAAAATGTAAGAAAATCCATAATTTTTTTTTTTATAAAAATGTCGAACTTTTTAATCTGAGTCGCAAAATTTTTGTGAACATACAATTTTAGCCTCAAGAAATGCAAGCTTCAAAGGGCTAAAAAATTGGGTAGATTTTAAAAATTTTCTTTGGTGACTACTTTTTTTTTTTTAGAAAACATGTGCAATTTACAAAAACTTTTGGAAATTTTGTTGCGAACAGCCTCTCGCATGAGCATTTTTATGCTCATATGGAAAAAAGTGCACAAATCCGCCATAAAAAAAAAAAAACAAAAAATAAATCAACCCGATATCTTAGCTGCTTGAAACTTGCACTTCATGAAATTAAAATTTAATGGGCTATAAAACTGCATACCAAAAAAAAATTTTGTAAAGATGCCGATTACAAAGCTTGAAATTTTGATGTATTTTCATAAATTTTGTAAGAAGTTTGAAACTCTGTTTTAGATGGCTTTGGCTAAAGCTTGAACAGTATTCTTATAGAAAAATAACAAAAAAAAATTAACTTGAAAAACGTTGTAAATATTTAAAAAAATAATCAACATGTCAACACTTGAGTAAGTCACTCGTAGCCATGTAAACGTACAGTTATATGTACAGTAGCAAAAGCTTAGATTACCGCCTAAAAGTATGCTCAGCTACCATACTAACAGCACGCTCGTAGCTGCAATATAAATATGTATGCACATATCACACATTTGCTGCAAGAGTGTCACAATTCAAAAAAAAACAACCAACACTCGAGAAAAACGGCTTTAAAGTTTGCATACGCTTCCGTAGTACATAAATGTGAAGGCGAACTTTTTTTCTAATGAGCGATTATTAATCAATACAACTTAAAAATTTTTACGCAATATAGCAGAAAAAAAGGTGTCGGTCATTTCTGCGCACTTAAAGCAAATTTATTTATTTTTTTGAATTATGACACTTTTGCAGCAGATGAGCGATTGGTATTAAATACTTTCTGCTCATTACAAATATTCACTAAGAAGCCTCATCGGTTCGTTGCTAAGCACTGACAACTACAAATACAATTACTGTTGCCTTTCTAATGCGAAATTATAATTGTAATAAAAAAAATGAGCTACGATAATGCATGCTGCTACTGAATTTTTAAATAGTTTCCATTTAATTGCGATGCTAATTTTAAAACAAAAATTATTTATGCAGCCAAACGGGGATGATCGGCATATGAGATAGAGGAGAGTGCGCTACTTTTATATATTTTACTGATGAGCTTATGAAAGAGAAGACTATGAATTTGATGAAAAGAGAAATTTTATTTGCAGAAGGTTGCGAGTAAGGAAAGTAAGTTATTGGTATTCTACTCGTACCTTATAGTCGTCTGAAAAATTAAAAATGTTCTCCCAGTAATCATCCATCTACAACAGCGATGGGCAGAGAGAGCTTTTACTCTATAAGCGTCCATACAAAGTATAAATAAAGCTTAAAAGAGCTTTGCCCGCGGGCAAGGCAGTGCCCATAACCGATCTACAAGTATTTAAAATACTCGTCCATTGGTAATCAAATATAAGCACTTTCAGCCCTTTCATGGTTGGTGAGGGCAAACCCAATTTATCCCTGCAAGCGAGTCACGCAGTTTTTAGAAATAACAGCGTGCCCTGCTGCCTTGACAGTATGATCAGAAACCAAATCCCCGCGCAGGCATAGGCAAATTACTCGAAAGCTTGGACAACCATTCTTAGGGTACTATGTATTTAGGCCAGCGTCGGGCAGAGAGAGCTTTTACCTTGCTCGCGCCTATACAAAATGTATAGAA
>NW_016194181.1:0-3189 GCF_001687245.7 Rhagoletis zephyria | reverse complement strand
AAAACGGAGAAATTACTCAATTTCTGAAAAAAATTGGTTTGGTCCAATTTGCAGAAAAAAAGTTGATTTTGCCATATAGCGTTAAAATAAGCGGTGTGATCGTACGGTAAAGATTTTTTTTGGCGTAACTGCGTTGACAAACGTATAGCGCATGTTTTGTTGGCAACTAAGGAATTTAACAAAAGATAAATACGTACATATTTTTGTAATTAAATTAATTCAAGTGAATATCCAAATACTTATATATGCATCTACGCAGATGATGGATCTTGACTAACTAATTGGGAGTCAAGCGATTACATCGCACTCAATTAGTTGCATATGTCGCCATTCATATTACTGGGTAATCAAGTGCTGTGCGATTGAATGAGCACAAAGGTATGCAGTGGATGCGCATGTATATGTGTGTAAGAACATACATACATACACACAAGTAAACGAATTTAATTTTGTGAATAAACATTTTTATAACCAATGACTATTTTTTCTCCCGCTATTTTGTTCAGGTTGAAAAATTATTTTTATTTTAATAATAAAATTTGAGTTTTATCCATATTCAATTTAAGACGGATCTCAGGTGAGAACTCTCAATAAATCGTCTGATGTACATATACTTACGGATTCGTAATCAGTACAAACAAGTCTAACAAAAACGGCTCTAAAATTTGACGCACCAAAATCAGTGTTGCCCTGTTAAATTTTTTCGTACTATGAGGATTTGGTTAATATAATTTTTAAACGTTCTTACATACTGGCCTAAATTCCAGACACGGACACGGAAACTTAATTTTGGGTCGAAAATTGCGGATCTGTACATAATTTTTATAGAGCAGGTAATTTTTTCATTTTCATGATAAAATTCAAATTTTACTTTAACGATGAAAACCGATGGGCAAATAAATCAGTTATGAATGGTCAAATCAAAATGTGGAATAATTTTTTTTTTTATGAAATGAGGGCAGGATATAATGGCTGAATTCCAACTTGCATCAATGCAAAGCGTCTTTTATTTCTAAACTTTAATTCTTGGAAATGCCCAATTTGCGAAACTAAGTTTCAATTCGACATTTGAACGTGGTTGCGCAAATTGGACATTTCCATCAGTTATAGTTTAGGAATAAAATAGCCAGATGCTTTGCATTGATGCAGCTTGGAACTCAGCCAATGTTACTCATACGTCAGGTCGTACATGGCTGTGCTCGTACATTTCACGTAACATTTGCCATGCTAAAGCTTGCATTTTTCCATTCGCAATGCAAACTAGAAATGAAAATATCGTAGGAAAATTACTTTTCCTGGAAAAGTGGGGTACAGATCCATAATCTGCGACCCAAAATTAAGTTTACGCATCCCGCGTTTTTTGTGCCATTTTAAAACTTGAGACTTTCCTTACAGTGTATTATGATTTAAAAGTTGCCAACCGGAATTTGGGGCAGGTTTTTCGCAGTCACCCTTATGTCCTCGTATATAGTGTGTTCACTGAACAACTGAGTGAAAATTAAAAAAAAAAGTAAGTGCGCCTGGGCCACACTGCAGAAGTGAAACTTACGTTACAAAACTATTTTGTATTGGTAGCAAAATCGATTAGAAAATCGATAAAAATATCGATAACAAAATCGATAACAAAAATCGATTAGAAAATCAATAAAATTATCGATATCAAAATCGATAAAAATATCGATAACAAAGTTAACAAAACTATCGATAAAAAATCGGTAAATAATCGATAAGAAAATTGATAGCAAAATCTATAAAAATATCGATAACAAAATAATAAAAATATCGATAGAAAATCGATAAGTAATCGATAACAAAACCGATAACAAAATCGATATCAAAATCGATAAATAATCGATAAGTAATCGAATATAATCGATAACGAAATCGATGGGTATCGATAACAAAATCGACGACAAATTCGATAAATTTTCAATAACCAAATCGATAATAATATTGGTCGCAAAATCGATTGGAAAATCGATAAAAATATAAATATTAAAATCGATAAAAAAATTCGGTAAGAATATCGATAACAGTGTCGGTAAGTAATCGATAACAAAATCGATCAAAATATTATATCGATGTACCGAGAATCCCGAAAATGTCTAAAATCCCTAAATAGTTCCCAGATTGAGTCTATGTATATATATATATCTATCCCATTGAAAACTGTGTCAAAAAGCAGCAACTAACTTTACAGTGGACTTTATTTTGACATGACTACTGACCAATCCCTTTAATCCTATTTTTAGCTAATTTAAAACAGTTAAATTAAATCAAGTTAGAGAACTTCCTACTCTTCGCTATATCTATAAATTATTTTATACTTTTTAGTTCTTGTTGTAATAAAAGCGTGTTTTTAGTTTTTTAACTATAATTTTATTTAACCTTTTATTAGAATTTTTTTTTAATATTAATACCATGTGCATACTCTCAAGAAGCACTTGTTTCAGCCCCCAGCATTTTCGTTGCACCATATCCGTTGCACCTTTTCTGTTGCACCATTTCCGTTGCACCATTTCCGTGTGCAATTTCCGTTGAATTTGCCAATTTACTCCCAACCAACCAACCGCCGTTAAAGAAGTTTCACTTCAAAAAAGTTATAATTTTTTAACAACTAATTAAAAATAACCTCCATGATTTTTCCAGCCAACTGACTCATGAAATATTTACTAACACGTTGAATTTCANAGGGTGAACGTCGTGGCCTTCTATATACTATTACAGTGCTTATAAAGACTCTCCAATTTTTCTTATTTAGATAACAAAAAGCTGCAATCTGCCCCATTAATTCGAGCCTTGGGTATAAATCCTTAAGGTTATTTTCAAAGTTTAATTTATCACTGCAAAGGGATTTCAACCAAACAATTTAAATGTGGTTTCCATATCGGGTATAAATATGCAAAATCTAAAATCACGAATGTATATTATTTTAAGCAAATATTTGCGAATAAATTGTAGCACCTGATATTTTGATTGATGAGTTAGTCTCGTTTTGTTTAGCCTCAATTTATCACTTGTCATACTCTTTGGTAATCATATGACAGCAAAAAAAAATAAAAAATGTGGCTGAAATTGAAAGAAATACGGATATATGTATATGCATGTATGTATGTACATTAGACTGGGTCGGTCCCCATACAAAAAAAAAAAGTTGCTAATGTCCGCCCCTAAATTTAAAGATTATGT
>NW_016194180.1:0-3189 GCF_001687245.7 Rhagoletis zephyria | reverse complement strand
TTGCACAGATGGTATTTTGCAGTAGACATTGAGAACTGTTTGCTTATTTTATTTATTTATCGTCGAGTCGGTCTATTACATTTTCAGCTGTCATTGAAATAAATAAATTTTAGTTTTTTGATGACTTGAGTTGCAGTTTTTAAAGCCATAATTTAATTAAAAGTAATTTCAGAACCCTTTGTTAGGGTCTGCTGGGGTTGACCACCAAAGGTACTGAAATTACTTTTAAGTAAATTATGTTGCAAGACTCCATCAAACCATATCCAGAAGAAGTATTTATTGAAACCGGGCAAGCAATCAGGTACTTATACAGGTAGCGAAAGGGAGAGGGAGCTCGCAATCTGTTCACATTCCGAAAATCACTCCTGGACTCTGCCCCCATCAATTGGAAGATCTTTATATTCGGCCAATTGCTACAAAATCCCTTGGGCATAATAAAAATCCGTATCTGTCTTAGAATAAGTCTAACCTCCTATAAGTTGAAAGCTCTTTTTCACCCCAACCAGAACGCGTAAAGGACGTAAAGCTCCACGGGCACTACATGCGTTAACTACAAAGACACAAATTGCCTTTGTGTGCGGAAAAACAATGCAGTTTTCTTGACATTGAGGGAACCTTCGTGTAGCGAAATGTGAAACCAACTACCGACAGATGAGCAGCTAAGATGCTTCAAAGAAGAATTGCTGAAATTCAATTGCCTTTTTAGAGAGGCAATTTTTAAAAAGATCTCGGCAAAAAAGCGAACTCGAGTACCTCTATGGTGGAAAAACATATCAAGGCGAGCAATCTGCGGTATGTGTAGCACGGCTCTCAACCCCCAAAAGGCATATTTGTCGTCAGGATGAGACTACATGTACCTACATATGGGGAAGTTCTCGAACATCTTTGAAGTTGAGGTCTACGTCATTAGTCGGTGATGTGTTATTTAGCGACAGTCATGCGGTACTAAAAGCTATCTTATCCTCTTAGATTTAAACCTTGTCAAGTCCTGGAGTGCATTGAGAAACTTAAAAGCCTTTTTAAACACAATGATGTCGGATTGGTTTAGATACTAGATCAGCGAAACAAATCAGAAAAAATCCAATAAATATTAAAAAAGTTATGAAAAGACTAACTAAATTTATTTCTTTTACTTTCCATCTCAAAAAAAAAACTTTGGCCTTTTTGGACTTTTTTGCTTGGCTCTTTTCTAAATAAAAACTATCTTCACATTAAGGGGTTTATTATAATTTTTGGTCATGACTTCATACCAGCGTAAGCATTTCCACTGCATAAAAACTATTTATATAAAATAAAACCGGTTTATTCGATTTTTCTTAATTTCAAAATGGGGAACCAGGTTTTTCCAATTGCAATTTTCGAATAACTCGAAAACCGGTTTTGGAAAAAGGCGAACAATCGAACACCCTAGTAAGAAAGTTCCATCAGGGCCCTTGATCGCATTCGCATTGCTTAGTCGCCAATGTGGTTGAAAACGTTTGACCATACATACATAATTAACATGGCTATAACAATAAACCACAAGGAGAATATTCAAATACTTAGGTAGTAAATAAATAATACATATATGTAACATTCTTGCCACAACAATGAAAAAAAAACCAATGTTGATGCCAACAAAATGCGGCGCTGCAACCGGAAATTAAACGCACTCAAACGTTTCAAAAACTGTTGTTGAAAACGTTAAAACAATAATAACAACGTTCCAGTGAATATCTAGCGCGACAGTAAAGTAAAACAGGTGGCAGTGAAGTTAGAAAGGAACGTACATATGTATGTATGTGGCAGGCTTTGGTGTAAATGAAAATTATATGCAAGCACCGTGACAATCGTCGACAGCCGTCAGTCAATGGGTCGATGCGCCGGATAGACGGATGAGCATAAAGTAAGTTGGCTTGAGTTGAGAGGAATTTCAATACAAAATACATATAAAATATTTTATGTGCTACAACCATATGAAATTCAAAAAGTTTTAAACAGCCGATGCATGAAGTCACAGTGCAACAGGCAAATGGTAATTAAATGTAACTATGCTCACTACAACTTTGGGGAAACCATTTGCATGAATAATATGCAGTTATATGAAAATTTGTGTATCCCAATCGCGAATGCTTATGTGTCCTCCCGTACAGCACCTACTCGTAGCGATATACATAGTATCAAAAATACTTGAATTCCTTTGACGCGGTTTTAAATATGAAAATATGCTTTTTATGTGGCTCTGGGCATTAGGGTGCATCATCAAATAAAAAGTTGCAAAGGCCGACTTAGATGCGAAACTGATTACCTCACGTCATCCTGGGATTTTAGTTTTAAGACTCCCATACAATTTCCAACCCGGGAAGATTGGGAAGGTGGCCTTCCGTCGGTAAATGATCGTATTTAAGATGGAAAAAGAAGTCGTCTCGGGTCTGTACTCTAAGGACTTTCAAATTAGGCAATCATACCTCCTGCCTGATAACTGCAGTGTCTTTCCGCCGGAGATATTTGCCATAGAGAAAGCGGCATGTATCATACGGGATAGTGAATATCTGTCAAGAAACGTCTCTATATTCGTTGACAGCCAGGCGGCATTGAAAACATAAGCCTCCAGGGTGGTAAAGTCGAAAGCAGTTTGGAAATGTCGGTTAATGCTGGTCGCACTGAGTCACGTCAAAACCCTCTTCTGGACGTAATACCTGGACATAGACATAGATACGTCTCTAAAATGCAAATTATCGAAGCGGACAACTGCCTACTACCGCGGATTTCCTTTCTGCTAAGGGGGATTGAAGAATACACCACAGCAGTAACCAATGACCTTTGGATCAATCGGAACGACTGTGAGGTCTCCGGATCCTTGTTGTCGAGACCCAATAGGAGTCTTACTGCGGAACTATTGACATTAAACAAATCTGGAGTTAGGGCTCTTACCGGTGTTATCACAAGGCACTATGCTATAGGACCAATGCTCCATCGGTGGCGTATACCAGCAAGCTGCATCTGCAGAAATTGTCGGGATGAGGATGAAAAGGAATCGATTCACAATTTCGTATCTCAATGCCCAGCTCTCCAAAAAAGGCGTTTCTAGCATATTTGGGATCACACTTTTTCAATAGCTTGGAGGAGATAGCGAAGGTGAAATCATCGAACATTTACGGCATCATCCGGGATAATAAATGGTTTGACAAACTTTATACTTACATTATG
>NW_016194179.1:0-3189 GCF_001687245.7 Rhagoletis zephyria | reverse complement strand
TCTCTTCCAAGCCTGCGCGCTCGTTGACTTACTCTCTCGGTATTGTTAAACATATGCCAAGGTGGTTGCGAAGAACGAACGGCAAAGCACAAAAAACCGTAAACAACAGTTGGCCAAGAGTAGCTTATTCTCTGTTTCTTCTTATTGCTGCCTATAAACAAATATGTACAGCATGGGATTTGATTATACCCGAGTGTATAAGTCGATAAGTTTGTTTTTCTTCTTTTTTTTATCATATTGAAATGGTATCTCTGTGAAATGACTAACTACGCTTGAAAATTAGTTGCATGGCATATTTTTATTCAGAGACAAAACGGCAAACATACATACGTACGTACATATGTATGTATTTGTTTTTGGTAAGAGCTTAATTTTCAAGTGGCTACAGCACCAGTTGCACCACTACGCATTTGTACAAACACAAATCATGGCTTCGACCGGTAACAGATGATTAGCAGTCGACGTTCGTTTATTTCATTTCCGATTGTGAGCATTTCGCTTTGCGGTAAACACTTCAATCAGCAGGGATGCATTTGTGAACATTTATTTAACAAACTAATGCACGGTCTATATCTAATTTTGGGTAGCATAATTTCGCGGGGTCAAAGAACTTACACGTTGCTAACGGACCTAGGCATCGAACTCTGGTAGGTGACAATCGGTCAATATGGAGTAGAGCCAAGAATGATAGAATACAAGATTGCGCCGATCAGAGAGGATTTTTGAGAATAACTTTTGTGTGACGTCACACTGGTGCAATTGCGAGAGAGAAATGCCAAAACGTGAGCAAGAATGGAAGAAGAAGAAAAAATGTTACAAGGAAAACGTAAACATGTTGCACCAGTGTGACGTCATGCAAACAACGATTCTGTCAAATTCGTTAAGAGAAGAATAGCGGTCCGAGATCGGCGCAACCTTTGTATTCTCTCAATCGTGGAGTAGAGCAGGTGCCCCTAAAAACACGCAACATTTAGTTACATTTCACCCATACGGCCAGATTTAGCTGATTACACATTGGATTTTTAGGCACCACTGCTTTTCATTTAGAGAATTTTAGCGAAAAAAATTTTGCGTAGCGATTGTCAATAGTCTACTACTGGATTCGTTGAGTGCTTAACCGCAGAGGATAGCCGATAAATCAGCTAAGTATGCGCTAGGGCTTTTGCAGGCCCAGAACGAGGGCGTCCGCACCACCGCGTGGAAGGTAATCTCCTGCATCGGTGAGGAAACGGGCTCAAACCTAATCTGGGTATTGCTGAATAGTCTTACATTTTCCTCAAGTTAGAAGGCTTTAGTGTTAACTACATGTATAGCTTCGTCACGGTGAGGCCGTGGTGGCAGAAGACCACAGACAGCAAGGAGTCTCATCGAACAACTAGCCACCAGATCAAGACCAGTACTAGGTCCTGCTTGTGCTCCCGGTCCAGGCCCCACGCACGTAGCGCGCAGGAGTTCCTAGCCGACATAGGAAGCTTGGAACTCAACAGGAGAAGCGAGGATGATGTGCGGCTCTCGGACCTTTACGAGCCCATCCTATGAGCACACCGCACTTGGCAATAGCCCAAGTCAACATGCATTATGCGGTGCCTGGGAATCGAACTGGTCAGAGGCCGTGAACCTGCAGGAATTTGATAGCAGTTCAAGCAACGCTGACTATAAATGGCACGAGATGGAGGCTGCCTCGGTGGCAGCCACCCTCTGAGGTACAGCAGCTAGTGGAGTTTTTCCACAGACGAAGGCTTCCTGCGATCATTAACTGCGATGCCAACACCCACAATATTGAGTAGGGCAAATCGTACGCAAACCAGGCTAACAAATGGAACGTATTAGTCGGATCGGGGGTTACGGCGTGCCGCGCGTTCAGGCCATCCCCATTGGACTGGGCGCTGACCTAAAACTTCATAACCCGGCAATGGATAGGTCGTGGAATGGATGGCATCAGTCCAGTGCTGTTGAAGCAAAGTGGGGAGCTCCCACTTCTACACCTTGTTAATATAGTACTCTCAAGGGGACTGGGAAATTGACCTTGGGGAGGCCATGGTCGGGAGTATCTGGGACTTATCCTGGATTCTTAACTCCTGTTGAGGACTCATATCGCGGCGGCCATCTCCATGGCTACGAGAGCGGTGATGGTGTGCTGTAAACGTCTAGAAGGGAAATCCTGGGGTTGTACTCCAACAGTTCTGCTATCAATAGACGACATTAGGCATGGGTAACACTGTGCTGCGCAGCGTAATTGCTTTAACACCGTAGCCAGAGTTTACGCGCCCACACCAATATATGTAGAGCGCTAGTGACATTAACACCAAGAAACACATGAGAGACGCACACTTCGCCTTACTTCTTTGAAAAATTACACGTATTTGGGACCCACACTGAAGCTTTCGGTGCCCCTGGGAACCTTTCCCAGCATCTTTCAAGCGGATGTATATGCCATCAGTCTGTATGCTGAGATTTACCTTCGAAGAAAGTATCGAAATCCTCGGTGGTTCTGGAGTGTGTAGAAAGGCTTAATTCTCTGGCTGAGAATAATACCCTCCAATTGATATGGGTGAGTAGAGGGTATATGAGGAGGCGGACCATCTGCCCAGACTGGTTGCTGCCTCGATCCCCATAGGACCGGAGCCCTTTCTTTCAATAACACGATAATGGAAGCGCTCAGGAAGAAAAACACCAGGCTAAGGGAACTGCATCGGCGTAATACAATGGGACTTCGTTAATCCAAAAGTTTACTAGGAGGGCACAATCTAAAAAGATACAGGATACTCATAGGTTTCCNAGCTCTCAAGAAAAGCAAAAACTCCATATAAAATGACGTACAAGAAATGGCTAAGAAATTTTCTTGAGTCAAATTTCCTTAAGGCAGTACGCAGTGCTTAAGAAATTTACTACGCTTTCTACTACGGTTTCTAAAGTTTTTTTGTGAAAAAGAGCACAAGGCAACCCAGGTTAGCAACAGAAATATATGCCCCTTCCATTATTTCTTAAGGAAAGAGTGAGGCAACAGGCTGTGAGGTATCAAAAATGTCAAAATTCCTTGGACACACACGCGAAATAATGGCAATTTTTTCTTGAGAGCTGCATACAGGGCTTAAGGAGAAACTAAGGATCATTACGGTTATTTGACGTACAACTTCAGGCTAACAGATCTATTCTGCGCTGGTAATAAAAAGTTTGTAACCGGTAAAT
>NW_016194177.1:0-3190 GCF_001687245.7 Rhagoletis zephyria | reverse complement strand
AACTTTGTAATCGGTGAGCACCACATCATCTGGACCATCCTCCACAGAGGCGGCTGCCGCTTGACAAAGACCTCCCTTCGTTTATTACTACTGCTAGTGGCAAAGTGTGATGCCTTCTTCTTCTGCTGGTGTGCCTTCGGCAGCTCAGTGTCCTCCTCCTCTGCGTAGGCGGTGTTCACGAAACCCGAAATGGTGGCCACTTCGCTCGTGCGAAAGGGATTAGTACTGGCAACGCTGGTGCTCCCCTGCCGACCACCACTCTGCACCTCCTTAATGTTCTTCTTGCTGCCGTAGATTGAATCGTATATGTCGAATTCCTCCTCTAGTCCCTCGCCACCGTCTTCGCCACCGCCGTCGCCGCCATTTTCCTCTTCATCTTCCTTGAAGCGCNAAGCCCCAGGTGATCTCGCGTAGTCGAATGTGCCCCTGGAAGGTGGTGGTCAGCCACTTCTGACAGCAGGGATGGGCCATGAACTGCTTCAGCTGAGCACTGGCGGCAAGGTCCACCGCCGTCATGTAGTCGTAGTCGACGGTAGACTCTCTCAGCACATTGTACGCCTGGCTGATGTCCTCGTTGTAGCACTTGTCGAGAACGCCGTTGGCGTGCGCCGCAAACTCCACCGCCTTCACCTTCATCTCCGCCTTGGTGTTGATGTCCATGACGTTGTAGGACAATCGCTCGTAGAACATCGAAATGAGCAGAGCAGTGTGCACCGGGTGGTCGGAGTACTTCCACAGTACCTTCACCAGCTCGTAGCGATTCGCCATCACTGCCCAAATGGTGATCAGCGTCAGCGCCTTCCGCTCGGCAGCCAGCGAGTCGACGTGTTTGTAGTTGCCGTGTGAGCTCTCATTTAGATCCACTGCAAAACAAATTATTTCATTAATTTTCAAAAAAAACACAAAACAAACACTTACCAGTCTTCACATAACTCTCCAGGCCAGTGCAAAACATAATCAGCCAGTTCAGGTCACCCTCAATGAAGTACTTGCCCTGCTTGGCCGTGGAAGACTTTCCAAAAGCAGACTCCCAGCACACCGTATGAAAAAAGTCGTCATCGTGGATGTGCCTGAAGAGTCGACTTAGTCGTGAGGGCGTCAGATAGCGGTGCAGCTGAAAGCCCTGCGCCAGAAACAGATCGACAAAGGGTTCCCGATTTTCACGCGTCAGTATGGCGGTGAACTTGCTCCTGAATTGCTCGGTAATGTTCAGTGTATTGTTCTGCTGGGAGAAGAGCAGATTCTTTGCCACCTGGGCGCAGTTCCAGTCGAGGATTAGGTCAAAATCTGAAATTGTCATATGACAACAGAAAAATTAAAAGGGCTAGCCATTAAAACAAGTACACTACCTCTGAGAATCTGATCAATGGTGGAGTTGGAGGAGGAGGAGGAGGAGGTGGCCACCGTCCGCCTGGACTGCAGCAGTGCATTGAGCAGGTGCTCGCTGAGGTTGCTCAGATTGCACAGATTCAGCGGCTTGTGCATGTCCAGAATGGACAGGTACTGACGACCGCCGTCGGTGCGCGCCAGTCGGATGCACTCGATGATCTGGTCACGGAGCACTCCGCAGGCGAGGTGGTTGTTTTTCAGCTCACCGAAACGAGAGGCTATCTTGGCACCCAGCACCGGCCTGACGTGCTCCTCCACAAAGTCGGCGTCCCAGGCGTAGGCGTCCTCAGAGAATGCCTCCCACAGGCGGTAGTAGGTGGAGGCGATGAGGTCGGAGAGGCCGCCGCTGCCTCGCAGCACCACCACCACTGAGCCCTGCTTGATCAGCGTCAGCACCGAGGCCATCGACTCGGGCCCACCTTCGATCAGCAGCGACACGAGGGGCACTTCGACGGAGCACTTTGAATCTGAATAAGAGAGAATTGCTTAACAAATTGAGAAAGGTTACTACTAATACGGGGGCGTACCTTTGTTGCAAATCTGATAAAACTCCTCACTCTTGACGAGCATCTGAATGGCCTTCAGTGTGATGCTGTTCTGATCATCGATGCTGCTGCTACTGCTACTACTACTGCTGTTGTCATTTTTAGCAATAATGAAGTGTGAGTGATGCGGATTCAGCTCAAATTTCCCCTCTCTAGGATAGCCCAGGTTGTTCAGGCAAAGGGTGGTCTGAAAATTGCTCGTTTCATTGAACTTGTCACCGTAAATCAAATCATCGGCAAAGGCGAATCCAAAGAGAAGAGGGTAGTTATCCAGCGTTCGCTTCAATCGGTTCTTCTTGAGTTCATTTTCAATTGCCGAGCAGATGTAGTTTGTTGGTCCGCAATTCAGTCCATTGGTGAAGATCCACATGTTCGTAGACATGGCTGCCTGTAATTTCAAAAACACAGTTAAATTTTTTATTTTCCTAAAAATAACAAACCTTGGTGATTCCCGCTTGGAAGTGCTCAATCTGCTTCTTGTTACTCCACTGGCACTTCTGAGACTTGCTGGTGATGACGTAGGTGATGATCTTCGGCACGTCCAGCTGCCAGGAGTCCTTGAAAACGCGAGCAATGCCTGTTTTGAGAATGTTCGCCTTGATAACCACAAAAGGCTTTGCCTGATCGTGGAAGCTGTCGTCATTGGGAAACTTTATTTCGCCCTCAGTAAAATGCTTCTCAGAGGAGGTTTCACCGAGCAGCTTGTTACTGCCTTGAGAAAAGCTCAAACAAGAGCTTCGATCGAGGGACGACTGACCGCTGATGCGACGATGGGCTAGTCGAGACTTGCGCCGTTTTAAGTCATCCTCTTCGAAGCAATCATCCTTTTCACGATTAGCCTTTGACAGTCGGTTGAACTCGGCGGCCAGCTGAATGCGTCGGACGATGTTCCGGAAGCCGCCTCGCTGACTAGGAGCTCCTCTTGAGCCTCCACTGTCAATAGGATCAATGTCATCGTCTTCGTTTGGAGCATCGCCAACTCCTCCTCTCGATTCACCGTTTTCTGGCATTTTCAGTCGAAGGTGGAATGATGAAGAATGATGAGGATTCGACTCTTCGACTGGTTGCTGGTGCTGATGTTGTTTGCGATGTTTGAGCAAAATTATATCGACAGCAACACCTGCCATCTAAACGGCGCCTCTTTCGCAAGTGGCATCGCAGGTGACGCAAATGCAACCTGTCACCTGAACAGCATCGGTACCAGTGCTTTCAAGTGCCGTTTCGTGTCTGCTTCCAGAGAAGAGAGCGAGAGAGAG
>NW_016194176.1:705-3190 GCF_001687245.7 Rhagoletis zephyria | reverse complement strand
TTGCTGAGTCAAAAGACGACAGCAGCAGCAGCAGGTGTGCCTGGCGAAAGACCAAACTGGCGATGTGCACTCTGGTACTGGCCCTCTACTACACCTCGGAGAACGGCTACCTCCCGTACTGCAGCACCATGTGGCAGAATTTGCCCATTGAACTGAGTCCCGCTGATGCAGCACACGTACAGACGGTATGTTATGATTTTAATTGCCATCAAACATCATTTGCTTTATCATATTCTCACAACATTTTACTTCCCCTTTAGGTCCTCTCAGTGACCTACACCGCCGGGCCGGCAGTGACGGCTTTTGTCGCCCTGAAGCTCTCCCCCGACGTCATTGTCGGCTACCATTTTGCTTTTCTCCTTACAGGCCTGGCGCTACTCTACTTTGGCCAGATGAACATGGTACTCATCTACGCGGGCAGTGTACTAATCGGTTACGGAATGTCTGCCATGGTAAGAAAGGTTATATGAAGAGTTAGTATTGTTCATCCCCTAATTGTTCCTCTCCCCAGGTAGCCACCATGTACGCCTTTGCAGACCGGCACTTTACGCTTAACAACCGCGTCACTACCTGTTTCTCGCTGACTAATGGCGTCTTCTTCCTCAGCATCTCCGCCTTTCTCACCCACTTTACCATGTCCGAGTACCCGAACATTCTTTTTATCATCGTCTTCGGCTACATTGCCAGCAGTCTGCTTCTCTTTACTGCACTGAAAATTTGGATCAAATTGGTTTCCCAACTTTTGTAGTAGTTTCAAAAATTACAACTATAAAAATCTAGTGTCAAACACACAAAACATCCAAAACTGTCTACCACCACCACTATTACCTGACCAACTTTGACCTCCAAAAGACATCACAGTTTTCCCTGGTGAAGTTGTCCACCATTCGGTACTGTCCGGCTTTGAGGTACATGAAGCGGGTGCTGGGCTGATGATGGTCCGCCCTGTCAAGTGCACCACTCCACTGCCTGCCGCCCATCTCACCGGGATGGCCAGTGCGGGCAAAGGTGCTCCAGGCGCTGATCATGTCGGCGCTGAGCTGCCTCTCCTCGGCCCGGTGCTGAAAGGGAACGCTGAAGAGGTTGTTGAAGTCCTCGCCGTGTAGGACGCCCATCCAGGGCGAGTAGGGAATGGGCAGCAGCGGGTCGGACATGTGCTGCTCCAGGCGGTACGAGTAAAAACTAGTGTTGGTAGAATGTTGGGCTGCTGCTGCTGCCGCCAACTCCTCGAGAAAGAGAAGAGTGGGGCAGATTAGGTGATAGTCGCTAAGGAGTTGGCAAAAGCGATTCTAAAAAGAATAATAGTAATTAGTATTTTGAAAACAAAAATCACTTCTACTTCCAAGATTACTTTAAATCATCTTGAGAAGGATGGATCCGGTTAGCTAGAGGAGCAATGTAGTAGTCGGCAACCTCGCCAGCAAATGACAAATTGTAAGAGGACATGGCGGCGAGAATTTTTGCCCTGACTGAGGACACTGTCAGGGAGGAAGTCGGATTGGCCACCAGCTCCGGCGCAAATTTCAGCACAAAGTGACTGCCCTCATTGTTGCAGACGCCGTAGAGAACTTCGACTGCCCGGTTGAACTTCCGCGCTCTAATGGTTTCAATGGGAGGGAGGGGCATCACTGAGGAGTTCCTGCCGTACGTCGGCAAAAAGGAAAGCTCGTGGTGGGCTATAAAAGCCAGAGTGGCGTTGGTGAAGGCCTCGGTTGGGGTTGCCTGCAGACAGGCAATCGTTTTGTTGTTCAGTTTGCTGCTATTCTCTACCACCCAGGGACAGCCAAGTCGCTGGGTGAACACTTTCGTCTTTTGCAGTGCCTGCTCCGGTGAGAGGTGCCGTAGTAGGAGAAGGGCGACCCCGACTGAATGATCGCCCACCGGAAGAGGCCCCCGGCCAGTGGAGAGAGCAGCAGGTGGCCGACGTTCATGGCGCCCGAGGACTCCCCGAAAATGGTCACCAGCTTCGGGTCACCGCCAAAGAGGTGGATGTTCTGCTGAATCCAATGCAGAGCAAAGAGCTGGTCAAGCAATTGAAGATTGGCATGGTGACGAGAAGGACGTCACCTCGGTGAGCTAAATATCGGCCGTCCATGGCCAGCGCAAAAATGGTGCCCATCAGGAAGGTGCCGCCTTGAAAAAATAGAAACAAACAAAAAAGTTGAATACCTCTGTGTTTTGAAAATAAGTTCCTAAAAGTACCGTGAATGAAGACCATAACGGGCTTCCTCTTCGTCTCACTGTCGGCCCCAGCAGGCTTCCAAATGTTCAGGTAGAGACAGTCCTCCGAGGTGGCGTTCGTGCTGACCAGACTTCCGTTCAGCATCGCCGGGGGAATGAGCATCGGTTGAGGACACTGCTCCCGCCGCTCAATTGCCTCGTACACGCCGCTCCAGGCGGGCACCGAGCTGGGGGCGCCAAATCTTTTTGCCTGAGCTAAAAAAAAAATAAAAAAGTTTTACTAGTTTTACTCGGTTTTCTTTTC
>NW_016194176.1:0-687 GCF_001687245.7 Rhagoletis zephyria | reverse complement strand
TACAGGTAAACGGTGCCATTGCCGTCCACTGGCTTGGTGATGCCCACCATTTTTCCGGCCGGCAGCTGCACTATGGGTGCCAGTTTGCGTTCATCACTTGAAGAACAACTGATGCCAGTAATGGCCAGTACACAGAACAACAACCAAAGCTGGCTCATGATTCTGGCTCATGATTCTTGTGAGGCTTGCTCTCCTGGTGTAATTGCCGTTCATGGTTCTGCAGGTGATGTCGGTAGGTGAATGCGCAGGACAGTGTGGACATTTGTATTTATCTTGTTTTTTTGTGAGCTAACAGTTTGTGCCGTCTGAGAGAGGACTTGTAGACGAATTTTTTGCTGCATTTGGGGCACTTTTTGTTTTTGACTCTAGGGGAAGCTTTTTTCTCTTGTTGTTGCTCTATCGAAGTATCGCCTGTGTTGTCAACACATTCTGTTTCCAGTAGAGCGCACGAGCCATCTCGCATGTGGTGCTAAGGGGTGGAGTCTATCGCAGTGAAGCCTGCCTTCAGTGCATTGCTTTCTGTATCAATCATTTTTCAGTTGCGAACTAGTTAACTGAAAAATTAAATTTTTAACAAAAGAAACTTGTTAAAAACAAATAATGTTTTGCATATTTAGTTAACTACAAAAATTTCCTGTTCAAAAACTGGTGAAGTTTGTCTAAAGCTATTCAGAAGCAAATAAGAAG
>NW_016194175.1:0-3190 GCF_001687245.7 Rhagoletis zephyria | reverse complement strand
ACGTGGTAAAAAAGTTATGTATTCCGGCGAATTGATAACCTCCCCTTTTGTGAATAAAGTTATAAAAACCTTGTGCACAAGTGCGCTCGGATATAACAAGGTGGGTATCAATCGAAATGCTTTTCAAAAACCTTTATTTCTTACCTGCATGCAGGAGGGTTGCCACTTGTTTAGAAAATCAAATTCAATTTAAATTAACGAAACTGCGATGTGATATCCATCTATCTAAGTGTGTATATACAGCGACTCAATCAAAAGACCACGTGTCTTTCAAGTGAATCTTTTTTGTTATTTTTCTGTAAAAATATTTCCCAAGCTTTTTCAAAACCATATAGACCAATGTTGCAAGCTTTGCACAAAAAATTAAATAAATTTTTTTCAAAATTTCAAACTTTTTAATCCGAATCTTTAGTGGAAGATTAAACCGGCTAAAAAATCGCACTGATATTTAATAACACTTTATATGAAAAAATGTTTGTTGAAAAATATTGTGAATATTCAAAAAAAAACGTGATCACTTGTTAGAGTCACTGTATTTAATGAACGAAGGCATTTTTTTTTATAAAGGTCGTCAGATCTGCACCATTCTTTCGAATCTCAAAATGAGATCTCAAATTAAACAGCTTGGCTTGTAGATGTGAAATGCGACATGTGCGACTTCTCTTCACTCAGAAACGACTACACAGAATTTACCACACGGATCGCTTATAACTGTTACAAAAATTTGGAATAGTTTTTAGGTTTTTGAAGAGGGTTTCCACCTGTTTAAAATGTTAAATTAATTTTTTGACCTTTTAACGCCATTACTACTAATATTTTGGCTTTATTAGTTCGAAAATTTTATTGCATTGAGGGTTTGAAAACAGTTTCGGGCATACATATGGTTAGCGCAAGTGCATCTTACGAAGCCATCCTGTCGGCTTTATCTCGCAAATACGGGCCGAATATTGGTTTCCAACTTGTCAGTCGTAGGTGGTTTATCACCTCCAATAAAAATTAGTCTAATAGAGTCCAATTATACGACTTAAATAGGTGACGAATTCACAGCACCTTTTCTTGATACGACTCGGTCACCAAAAGTTCGTCCCAATAAAGTTACGGTTTCATGCGCTGTATAGCTTATTGCATCATCCTGTTGGAACCATTTAGCACTTCCCAGTTGAGTAATTTCAGAGCTGGCGCGTCGCGGTCCATTAGAACGGCATGGCCAAGATAGCGGAGCCACTTTATAATTTGCTGCACTATGTCCATGTCGTTGCAAAGTCGATACAGCTCACCGTTCCATTGTCTGCGGCAATCGCCGTCGCCGTTTTGACATTCATATTGAAATTGAACTCCCCGGAGTGGAGCTGGCAAACTAGTTTCGATAGTCGCTAGTCCCAACCATCGATAGTATCGATACTACCGAAAATTTCGACACAATCGATAGTTTTGATCAGAAAAGTCCCAAAATTAAATAAAACAACTTTTATTGAAATTGAGATCAGAGTTGCTAAAATATTTCGTTATATTTGTTAAGCAACAAAAGTTGATCACCGATTTTTGGCTTCAAGCAGCATCTTTATGTATGTATGTATATATGAGTGAAAACTATCGATAGTGCTTACAAAACCAGCGATGCCGGCGATAGTTTTCTAGCTCTGACCCGGCGAGGTCTTACCCAATTTGAATAACATAAGTAGAGAGATTACTCTACATAATCATATCCATTGTTGCGGAAACTATTTCGTATAGGCTGGGAGCTGCTCTTCGAACTGTGAAAATCTGGTCAATAGTGGATTTTTTACGCCAGAACTATATTGGTAAGAGCCAGAGTCAGGCTTTGCGCAGCTCTGTCGGTATACCTTCAGTTCCGACGTTTTTTTTTTGCTGTCCTCAGCATGTCTTTGTTGAGAGCAGGGACGTGAGCAGTGCATCTGAGTTCTGCTTTATCAAGTGTTCTCTTCAAATGCACAAAAGTAGCAGCTCCTGTTATGGCATACCCCTAAACCTAAAACCAACAAACCGAAAATAAATTACCATGAGGATATTCCCGCATTTTTGAGTCATTGAAAACGCAAGTGAAATGGATTTTATTTTTGTATACGCCATACTTTTGAAATGTTGAACATAAAAACCCTTTAACATTCCATTTGTGTACTTACGCTTACTTCAACATAAAACTATTTGTTTGCATATCCTGTGGGTTATAAAAAAAATGTGTGTATTAAATAGATTAGCCAGCTTAGAAACCTCGAATTGTGTTATAAAAGAGTGTAGTTAGAGCGCAACACAGAATTGTGTAAAGAAATAAAAATTTTGAAATCGAGCTGCAAAGCTAAGCTGTCCCAAAGCGGCAACTGGCGCAGAATTGGTGAGCAACGAATGACGAAAGTGGTACGTCACTTTAGCTTTTTTTTTGTCATTAAATTTGCTGCTATGTATGCAAATATTGTGTACGAGTGTGTGTTTATATGGTGTACGCTTTGTATTTCACATTTGAATTTGTGAATTTGATTTGACTACATATGCTCCGCCCATTTTAGCGCAGTCGACTGATAGCTATTATTTCCCTTCTTTATTGCTTTTTTTTTTGTTATGCATGTATGTGTGTATGTACTCGAATTTATTAGTGTATTTGCCTTCAGNCCGCGGCTGCAGTGAGACCCAACTATTTATTTGCTTGTCAGCCACCCCGATCTGCCATTCCCAATGGGCCCATGCGAATTTTGCGGTTTTTGTTGATTTGTACCTGTGCCAAAAATGCCATCTTTCGAATGGCTTTTTCAAATGCGCTCAAGTGCGCTACTTCATTGCCTCGCTGTGGCATTCTTCACGCCTCTTTCTATTAGCAACGTTGTCTTTTTTTTTGGTTTTTTTTTATTGTGTCGCATTCATTTGCCGGCAATTTTTGTTACTGTCTCAATTTTGTTTTTATGAATAATATTTACACATCAACCACACCATCATACCTTCATGCGATAAGTAAGTATTCCCTGTAGGCCATTCTGAGATAGGCGTTCAAAATTTATTCATTGCAGTGAGAGTGATTTTGGCAAACAATAGATACAGTGTAACCCCATTAATTCGAACTAATATTTAGAATTTTAATATCGAAATGATGGGATCTTATTTATAAATTGGGTTTCAAATTCATAGTCCTATTAAGCTCAAGTACGAGTATTTATCGAACCTGGGTTTAATGGAGTAT
>NW_016194174.1:0-3190 GCF_001687245.7 Rhagoletis zephyria | reverse complement strand
ATGTTTATAGCACATATGCTTTCCTATACCTATATACATAGTTCTAGAATCTAGCTACATCCACATCTTTCTACACATGTTGGTCATGTAAGGACATTACTCTCCTACATACATATGTATGCACGCTACAGTCAATCTCTATGCATCCAAAATATTGTTGCTAGCCTCTGATGTTGCTGTTCTGTTTGTATGTACAGCATGGCTAAAATGCTCCAATGTTTTTATGCCGCAATAAAAGCCACTGCCACCCACCAACCTAAACCAATTACCAGATCGTACATGTTTTCAGTCTGCTGCCAGTTTCTACCCATCCGGTGGCAGTTGCTATTCAAAGCATTCACACCCAATTCGTCACGGCTACCGTTTGCCATTTTTTGAATTGTTTCGTTTTCGTGTGTTGAATTCTTGTGCGTATGTACATATATATGTATAGCCACTTTTGCAAAGGGATAAGTACATACATATGTACATTAGACTGTATCACCAAATAAAATTTGCGGTTTTTCCGCCGGAATTACAAAATTTATTATTGGTGATTTCGTTTCTTTCAAAAAATGTTGCACTACCCCGGTGCAAAATGTGTTTGGTGTTACACTTAACCCTGTAAAATGGCATGTTTTTGCTTTTTTGGCCTTGTCTAGCTCGCGCATTTCATGCAATTGTCGTTTTAAGCAAGTATTTGATTTTCAGGGCAACCATCTCCCCTGACAAAGCTTCAAAGAACAAAGAATGTGCTCTTTTTGCCTTGAAAGAGTGTGACAGTGAGTGTCCCAGTTACTCAAGTTTTCGCGTATCAATCTTTGAAAAAAGTTAAAAAACGCCATCAAAAATCTCATTATTACGATTCCGTGGAAGATTTTTTAAATTTTTTTTTGTAATGTTTCTATGCAATTTTTTTAAGCTTAAGCCATTTGCCATTTGATGGGATTTTTATTTGATCTTTAAGAAACTATTTTTATTCATAAAAAACTCCAATTTTGGAGGTATTTTCAAATTGGTCCAGCTCGCGTAATTCTTAATAATGGAAGCCTTAAAATGTAGTAGATTTTATAATTCCAATGGAAAGACAGGAACGATTTTTTTTGTATGGGGCGTGATGCAGCCTAATGTACATATGATTGTGCCGATGGACTCTGCTCTGTGCGAACCTTTGTCTTTTCTTAAACTAAGTCCGCTCACTAATCGTTATATGACTTGCTGTAGTCTGCATTGGCAAGTTGCCTGTTCATTATAGATCGACGAAGAAATACTAGTTAGCGACCTTCGTAAGGTATATATATGTATTTCAGAGAAACCTAGGTAGCGGCTAAGTGGATACTTACACCGTTTGCTGTGTAAATTTGGTGTTCGAATTGTACTGAAATAGAGACTTCGACGCCGAATACTGTCGTTCCCACAGCAGATGGACATCTCGCTACAATCCGCATCAAAGCGTTATGCTTTAACATCTCGCTCATTTGCACAACGCACCGACAGAAGATAGGGATCGAGGAGTACAAAGATTTCTTCTACGAGCGCTGTAGACATAACAACGAGAGCTGTCTTCCATTTTGCCGAGCCCGGGGTAGGAAAGAGGGGCATTTTTGATAGATTTTGCCCGGACTAGAATCATGGTTGTTTTCAGCATTGGGCATGCTTCCAATGTTTAGGACA
Source organism: Rhagoletis zephyria (assembly GCF_001687245.7). Classification (NCBI taxonomy): domain Eukaryota; kingdom Metazoa; phylum Arthropoda; class Insecta; order Diptera; family Tephritidae; genus Rhagoletis; species Rhagoletis zephyria. Next base: position 1,537 of record NW_016194174.1, on the reverse strand, counting down.
TACATACATATGACTTGGACCTCTATACTGGTGCAGCCATGATAAGCACACGTAAGGAATGCAAGGAAAGCTCAACTTCGAAAAGGTGCAATCACAACTGAAGGCCAGTTTAATCGCCACTCGACTCTCACGCGTGATGTCAACAAGCCGACATATGAGGTACCGCCGCTGAGTCTAAGAGAATTTTTGAATCTGAGAGACCAACTCTTCATAGAAAACTAGATAAGTTGAATTCTTAAACCCTAGAAGGAAGGGGTGTTTGACCCATTTCTTTAATATAAGTTCATAATATTCAACTTAAAAGCAATCTTATTTTTTTAAATCTTTTCAAATTTAAATAAATACTGCAACTGACAGTAAGGGGTCATTTGACTCTAATGGCAAATAAACTAACAAAATTTTTTTTATTTTCACTTTTATTTCAACATAGTTTGATTAAAAGTAAAATACTGAAAAAAAAAAAATATTTCACACAAATATGCTACTATGATAGCAAGGCCAAGTGATCAAAGTCAACTTATGCACAGTATTCAAAAAAGTTATAGCCGCACCAAATTTTGACATGTTTTAAAATATTATTTTTGTTGTTATTGCATTTTAGTTATTTTTTTATAGTTCATTCTATAACCACATCCGTATAAATACAAGTACGGCAAAAAAAAAATGTCCCATTTGTTTTGTTTTTATTCTGTACCAATAGCCCATATAAAAATATACAAGTTTGTACAAATGTACCAGTCGTGTGACACTGCCTTAAAAATTTATGCAATTTAAAAAAAAAAAAATCAAAAAATTTTCGTAATTAATTTTAATCTGAGGTTGCAATTTTGTAGCCGCTTGATTTCTAGTAGAATAAAGTATAAACTTCAAATAGCTAAAAATTACGGTTGATTTTTTAGAAATTTAAAAAAGCTCGAAATTTGTACAAAAGTTTCTTTAAAGAATGAACTATATTTTTACAAAAAAATTACCAAAATTAAATAATAACAAAAATAATACGTTAACATTTGGCAAAAAGTAGTTTGGCTATAATTTGTTGACCACTGTATGTATTTTTTTAAGTTTTTAGTGCCTTAAAATCCTAATAATCACCCCTTACCCCTCCCCTAAATACAGCCTTGCCTACTCGCAGCCAACCCCCCCAAAAAAAATAAAAAACCCACTTACCGTCACTTGATGTGGTGCCACCCTCGACCGTTTCCAGGTAATGCGCCTTACACAGCACCCGATCATCGATCAGAGCAAATTGTTCGCCGGTGGAGAGTTGTCGTCCGCATTGATCGCACGCGAAACACGCCAAATGGAAGACGAGATCGCGGGCGCGTCGTACCCAATCCGAGGCGGATATGCCACGACAGCATTTGGAACATTTCGCGCCGAAGTGTCTAAAGAGGGGGAGAAGAAATTAGATATAACATTTGTAAGAAGAGGTGGAAAAATTTATGGTTAAGAAAAAAATCAAAAAGTAGATTAAGTGCAGCCTACACCAAGGCGCTATCATCAGGATTATCTGCAATGTACGCGCATAAGTGTGTTT
>NW_016194173.1:0-3190 GCF_001687245.7 Rhagoletis zephyria | reverse complement strand
AGGACGAAACTATTTAATCAAATACACTTTGATGAATTTCTACACCCAAGTTTATCTAGGGGCTATTCGACCACTGATTACGAATCTGAAGTCATTTACCAAAAATTCAAATGGCGAATCCAATACGGCTGACGAAAATTTATAAAGTCTTTACCATTCTTATATGAAAAATTTACGATTACAAATTTCGGTATTTCGGTAACAGAACAGGCTTTAGCACAAATGCAAAAATTTGGCACATAACCTGTTACTTTTTTTTTTTACTTTTTCTTCTGTTAAAGTTAGATTTTTTTGCATTTTTTCATTTAAAAATTAAAAAAAGAGCTGGAATGATTAATTAATTGGTCAGAAACTATAAGCCCTATAGGAAAGTGATGCATATAAGGTTTATGGAGAATTTCATTGGCTTTCATTTGCCGTACATTATAGTACATTATATTTTTAAATTTGTTCGTAAGATATACGTGATTAAACGGAACCAATTTTTGCTTTCAGCTGAATAACGGTTAATTGCAAATATCTCGAAAACTTATCCATAGAAAAAAAATTAACCCCGTTTTCGGAATCATAGGAATCGGATAGTGGCATCCAGAGAACATTTTCGCTGTAAACCAGTGTAATTAATATTTTTTATAAATATCTACCTCATTAATCATACAACACCATACGATAGTAAATTTTACACACAAAAATCAATATATTCGCGAAACCATGGGCCAAATATAGTAAAATTGCGTTTTTAGTTTTTCACTCTGACGTCAGTAATTCAGAAATGATTTAAAAAATTTAGCGAAATGTGCTTAGAGAAGAAGTACGGGTATCAAATTAAAAATAAACTTCTGCAGAATTTAATTAGAATTTAATTTTGATGTAAAAGGACTGGTAAGTATTGAAAATGTCCTTCTAAATTTTATCCTTGAAATTTCGCAATATTTGTTTTTGAAAAAATTATGTGTTAAAAACTTATATAAAATTATCAGCTTAAAAAATTACCTATTCGGCCTTGTGAATCCAAAAAAATTTAAAATTTTTTTAAATTCTAAAGAAATTTCCTCTTTAATTTGGTACCCATATTTTTATTCTACATTGCAATGAATTTTTAGATAATTTTTGGAATTAGTTATATCTTTGTAATTACAAGTCCTGTAAAAAAAACCTGACGTCAGCGAAAAAAAAATAAAAACGCGACTTTGAATAAAAAGGTAGGTTTCAGACCCATTTATTTATTATTTATTTTATGGTAGGAGAGGTAGAATCAATTTTTTCTATTTAAGTTGTTGAAAAGTAATGAATATCTAAATCACATCCCGAAAATCCCGGGATCGTAAAAAACGAAAAACTTTACATCCCTAGAAAACACACATTTCTACTATTATTTAATTTTATGGCTTTTACCTTAGTTCTAAGTATTACGAATTCATTGATAAAGCCACTCTCGAAACGAAGGGATTTGTTTTTCCTCAATACATTGTAACCTAAACTTAGCTATTTTTAATAAAATTAGCTCGGGAAACACTCTATAAAAAAATTGGCCACTAATGGGTTAAAATATGGTCATCAATGCGTTGAGTCAAAGTCGTAAATGGGTTAATCTATTCATAATTTGCGTAGTAATAAAATCAAATTAACTTAACATAGGCGGCTTGACATTCCCCGTAGTACCATCTATTTCTGCGAGCCTGCAAAAATGCAATTACACACTCTCTCCACGATGCTACGTGCGATATCATAATCATTGCAAACATCTTTTTCATCCAGACATTAAATCCACCTAACCTCTGTCCAATTCTCTCCTTAAAGTTATACCCACCCTTTATAAATTCTTGAAAGTCCAAGGCACATATGTACATATTTACGTGTCCGTAAATGTAAGTAAACGGACGTATGCTCATTCGACCGGAAATGCATAATCCCACGAACAGCAACAACAGCTAATGAATTGCTATGTATCTAAGTAACTGCTTATGTTCAATCTGTGTAACTAATACACTTGCTGGACAAATACTCGAGTGCATGTGGGCTTAATAACGCCCCCCCACCCCCCTTTGCCATTACACTCCAAAGCTATATGCCAGTCAGTCCTTAGAGTGCTGTCCATTTCGGAGATTGGGAGCGTCGTCGCCATTACAAAGCACTTAAGTTGATCTGCATTCCGTTGCATCTTTGCATTTTCTAGTACCTTCTGCGTTTTGTGGGGATTTTGAGTATTACACGGTCAACTCGCCATTTGCCACTTACGGCTTGCTCATTCCTTCACGCTACGCCATCGATATACAGTGACGAGCAAAACTGTAACATGATGTAACACTTTTTATTTCAGCCACCGCTATCTTTCATAGTTCTAACGACTTTCACACTNTGTACAAAAGCTCTCACTCACATGCAGCTTGCAACACGGAATGCACCAAAAACAACAACAAAAGAGAGTTAGTTCTTGGCATATCAACTGTATTTAATCACTTCAAGTAATCATTAGCGTCGTTGTAATTATTAGATATGTAGTAGAGACATATTGACAGTATGCACACATTAAGTGTAGATACATATATCTATACTTACATATATGTTTAACAAATTGGTTTTGTTGCTGTTAAGCGATAAATACATATTTATCGATTAACATGCAACAAATGCATTTGGAAAATTGCTTGCCCTGCCATGAGTGCCAATGAAAGTGGAAATTTTCTAATATGCATTCTATTCTAATGCGGATTAAAATAGATATTTATATACGTACATATGTGCTCACAAATGCACACTAGGGTGGTCCAAGAAGGCATTGTAAAACTTTTAATATAGGCACGTGCCACCGAACACCCAAATTTTTCCCAGTAAAATATTTTCGAAAAATCAACTACATTAGAAAGGGTTTTGAAAAGTTAACATTAAACTAAGGGAATTTAAAAAGGACTCTCTCTCAAATAATTTAACCTAAATATATAACTTTAAATTATGAGTACATTGACCCCGTACAGTACAACCCCAAAGTTACCCCCTTGGCTCTCGGTGCTCGGCGGTATGCGTTAATATTAAAAATTTCGAAAAACACGTACTTTTTTTTGGCATTAGAACAAAATATGGGGGTTTCTTGCTCTTTTCCATGAACAAATTTTTTTTGTGCCACCCGAATGCACATCCAATTGTAAGAGTGGGAAAGTGTACAACACGCATGCAATTTAGTAGGCGGCAA
>NW_016194172.1:0-3190 GCF_001687245.7 Rhagoletis zephyria | reverse complement strand
GGCCATGTTGTACAAGCTCATTTAATTTGCGTTTATTTTGTACACTAAAAAACCGAAAATGGTTAACACAGCCGAAATAGGTACGTGCTTTTGTTGAATTTTATAAATGTAGGCCGAAACTATGAAATTGTAAATATGAGATTTACAATGAGACTGCTCGCAAAATTGCAATTTTTGTGGGCAAAACGTCCAACTTGATTGCGGATTGATTTGAACCAACGTTTTCGGCTTGCATTATGTCAAAATGATGTGCTTGTTGTAATTCATTCTGTCATTTACTACCATTATGTGTGGGCCAATTCATGAAATCATTTCATGCGTTTGAGTAGAAACTGAATGAACCATTTCATGATTTCAATTCACGCGAAATAGAGTTTCTGCACTTAGTTTTTACTCAGATCAGTGAAATGATTTCGTGAATTGGACTACGCATACATGTGATACTTATGCTTTTAATTTATAAGGTAATTTTATGTTTTTATACTCTTGCTACCACATGAATATTTGAATTCGTGATAAGAATATATGAATTCGCCTTGGAAGATAGAAAGCGAGTAAGAATAAATGCCGAACAAAGGAATTTGTCTTCTTTCAACTTAAATAAATGCATTTTGCAAACAAAAGTGCGTACGTTACTTAGTGCCTTGGTAATGGCGAATTCGTAAGGATCTATTGATTGCATTATAAACATTTTCATTTATTTGTTAAACATACAATTACTTCCATTACAACCCGGTCCTATGGATGCTAGAAGCGCGAATTCATATAAGTTGGTGTTACCGGAAAATGAATAAATAAATTATATGTATATCACAAAATTAATAAGATGAAATGAAATTATTGTTTAATTTCTAACAAACCTATGTATGTAACTCAATCGCCTAATGGTTTGCCGAACCGTAATCATATGTTTACACATCCAATTTCGTGAGTAGGTACCTGGTACTCACACCTTTTTTAAGAAGTTTCACTTCTATCATGTGTACGGTGTTACACACGCATTTTTTTCTATGTATGTTACCGCATAACTTTGGACCACGTTAACCGATTACTACAATTCTTTTTTAAAGGAAAGGTGTTATCTGACAGGTGGCCTAATTTGGTTTAAATCCGATCATTGGATCATGAATAGATTAACGATAATCTTAAATTCTTAGATGGGAATTGAAATCGGTTTTGTTTTTTTTTTTGCTTAAAAATTACTTGTTCATGCAAGCATTTGTTGAAAATGCAGTCTCACATAGAAATGTAAAAGTAGGGCCCCTATTATTAGCTGCATTCGAAGGTGCTGATCGAACGAATATTCATTTGGTATTATGACGCTGATTCGATGAAGAATAGCCCTATTGTGATTTTCGCTCGGTTAGGTTGTTTACAATAGTATATTTTTCACCGCTGAGAAGTTTTGTTTACAAATCAAGCAAACTAAATAGTGTGCTTATACATATGTATGTAAATTTGTGCAAATTAAAATTAAATAAAAAAGAAAGCGAGTTTATAAAAACGTTTTAAAACTGAGTACAACGGAGTTCTGGTTGAACGATTCGTCAGAGGATGAGAGGTTGGTAAACTGGCCAGGAGTGGAAAATGTTTGAGAGGGTTTAACTGTAGTCTTTCGAATATATTTTGACATAAAATATATTTAAGAAATTTGTCTACAGATTTATTAAAAACTTCCGACTGTCTAAAGAGGCGTTTGTGAGCCAAATCTATTTAAAATATTTTAAAACTATCAACAGCTTACGATTTTGTTCTCAGAGATCGTACCAACTGAGTATTGGGATTTTCTTTCACAAGTAAAACCAGCCTTTCGAGCTTGTGTTAATATTCACGACGTTAGAACTGCATGAAATTAATAAAAATTGTTTAAAATTAGTGTCTAGCCGCCATAAAGTAAAAAAAAACAAATGTAAAATCATACAATGGTGTACATCGAAAGCAAAATTCTCTTCGACAGAAAATTCGATACTCAACGAAAAATTCAACATGGTTGCATACCTCATAATTTCACTTTCGATGTTTCGCTGGTTATCGAAGATCGAAAATCGAATGTAACTCATAATAACAGCCTAAAAATCACTAGAATTTTTAATGCGATCTTGTGTTTTCTGCATACATTTGCATCCAGAACTCTCTTTGCTCCCTTCGTAGTATTTAATAATCAAAGTGCTGTCTTCACTGATGTCCAGAAGGTTTTCAAAAGCTTGATTGGTCATCTCAGTAAGTTTACTTTTCGGGCCACATGAAAACGGGTTTGTTATCCAGCTGAAGCCATCCTCAGAGTCAATGTTGAGAAAATATTCGACAATGGTTTTTTCTAAACCTTCCTAGTTAACGCTGGTAATGCGCGTTGACGCTAAGAAAATATTTTTTACAGCCAATTTCACGAAAGCAATTTAAGTGATAAATGATTTTAATTTTTTGAATTTTATATGGAAATTGCGATTGAAACCGGCTGTTATCAATTTCCTTAGCGTTAACTTCGAAGTTACATACGTTTTTCTGATTACTTTATTTATTTATGGGGTTTTCATGCAAATTGCTAGAAATACCCTGCCTCTAAAATCGTGTTGATTCGCTCTTTGACAGTGTGATTGTGAAGTTCCAAAGAATCTACTATATATTTGTGAAAGTATGTATGTATATATGTGCCAGATTGCAGTCTAAACGAACGGACAGAATCGAACAAAATTTTGACAGAGTATTGCCATTACACCTGGGCCTATAATAGGGTAAAAAAAAATTGGGATCCGACAAGGGGGCGTGGCTCCTCCCATAGGTGTGAAATTTTTAATCAGCCATAACTTCCAGACCATAAGTCATATTAACTCGAAACTTGGTATGCAGGCATGTCAATGGTAGATGCTTATAGGCGAGTATATACAATCGAGTTTGTAAAAGGGGGCGTGGCACATCCCATAGGCGTGGAAATTTTTATCAGCTATAACTTCGTAACCATAAGTCACACGAACATGAAATTTGGTATGCAGACATACCAATGGTAGACGCTTATAGGAGGGTATATATAAAGGAGTTTGTGAAAGGGGGCGTGGCACATCTCATAGGCGCGGAATTTTTTATCAGCTATAACTTCGGAANTAACCATAAGTCACACGAACATGAAATTTGGTATGCAGACATACCAATGGTAGACGCTTATAGGAGGGTATATATAAAGGAGTTTGTGAAA
>NW_016194171.1:0-3190 GCF_001687245.7 Rhagoletis zephyria | reverse complement strand
TACCGTCACGCAACTCGCATAGAAATGATTTGAAGGATTTTGTGCGATAATCAGCAAATTTCAACTCCTTTCCCGGGGTCACCGTTGCCAAATTCTTAACGGCACGTTGAACTTCACGCAAAGTATCAATAGGTTTCACAACTAGGTAATTATTTTTACGATCATCTTCGGGCCAATACGACCAGTTGAGGACAACATCGAATACTTTTGTGTCATGGTGTAGTGGACGCTCCAGGCTGTCGTTCAGTATGACTTCGTGCAGGGATACTTGATGAGTTGAAAATTGCATTTTAGGCGCCAGCTCGCGACAGATATCGTAGGCGGTGCGGGTGGGTGTGATTGTAACGTTCACCTGAACTTTTTCCTTTCGGGAGAAAATAAAAGAGTTTGTTCATTTTATTCGCTTTCAAATTTTTAAATACTTACTTCCTTGGTGTTCTCTGGTCTGGGGTTAAGTACTACCCACATCTTTAGGTCCCCAGACTTTTTCACTGAATCTGTCAGCGTTTCAGCCGCCGCGTAATACTTTTGTAAGCACATCAACATCTCTTGTTCCTTTGTCTAAAATTTTATGTTTTTAAATCGGTTTTTCTTGTAGAGATAAAGATAAGATAAGATAAGAGTGCTTACTACTTCCTCTGGCGATAGTGGGAATAAATGTTTGTAAAGCGAAATTGTGATATCGAAGAAAGACAAAAACGAAAAAACCACCATCGTACGGGAGATCTTCCTGCATAGCACTACGGCATACTTGGGTTGTGAGAAGAAGCGCGACTTTCCATGGAGTTGGGCAATTACGTTCGTGGAGCGTACACAAACGCAGATACTGAGGTAAGTTGTGGATACTGTTGTAATATATAACTACTTTGTTAGAAGGTTAGAAACAAAATAATTCGGACCTTAATTGAGAAACTTAGGCTACATATGACTGGTTATTAATGTTTTTGAAATGGTCTAGGTATTTAAAAAAAAATCGGTTTAAAGTCTAGCCCATTATCAATGCTGTCCTAAAGGTAGGCGATTTGCGGAAAAATTGTAGACCTGTACGAATTCCGGCAGGAACAACCACAGCTACATATGTAGTGACCGATATTCAGAACATATCTAAATTATGGAAGGAGCACTAGGGAAGAAAGTCTTCACGAATTTCATAACCATTGGAAGCGCTGTGTACATACATATCTAAAACAAATGTAAAACTGAAAAATTGTGTCCATCCTGCATATCGTTCAGATTTTATGATTCGCCCTGATGTACTTTAAACCTTTCTAGCCCTTTTTTCAATTTTTAAATAGATTTTGCACAAAAAAGTTTGCTTTTTCATGGCGTCCTTTACCGACAGTATTGGACGCAAATAAATAACACCCATCTTCTTTAGGCGAGTACACCAACCACGCATAAGCACGTAGCCACGATAATTGAAATTTCAAATTGCGATCTCCAGATGGTGTAAACTTAAAATGTTCGTCCGTTATCCACATAATTGAAAGAACATCATAACATTAACATAAATTAATTTATGTATATATTTTAACATTAAATAATTAATCATTTAATCATCGGGGGAACTCCCTCCTTAAATCCACCACTGCATGTGGCTTAAGGCAGCTATTCCACCAGTATCCGCGACTGTACGGTACGATAAACAATACTTCGATTGATCAGTGGCTGCAACATCTCGCCTTTTTCGAAACTGCATTTTGGCAGGCCTATTACGGCAGAACGATTTTCGACTGATTCCCATTCCATGAGTGCAAACAACTCATGGGAACTTTGCGTAAATTAACTTTTCAAATAGCCGTTACCTTAAAATGGGTACTAAAAATTACACGTATGTCAGAAAATGTAAAAAACTATTTCTTAGCACATGCTAATTATATGGGCAAGGGGGAATTTACTTTTGTTTTTTTTTTTAGTAAATTATTGTGTTAACAAATTTGTTCCAGCTTTTGCTCAAAGGTAAATAAAAACTCTGTGAAATATTTTTAGCGCATAATTTCAAAAATGTCAAATTTTGAGTTGTACCTCTTTTGAAGACGGTGTGCGATATGTTCATTGATTACTGAGATTGGGTGCCTTCAAGTGGAGTACCATAACATTTGCTAGTACATAAATACTACATACTTATAGTGGTAAAAGGAATAAGCGAAAGCTTTTATTTTGACCAGTTTTGGCTATATGTGTTTTGGTTATTCGGTATTTAATATGTTTTTATAAAAGTCTAGCGCATTATATAATAAGTACCATATTTAAAATTTTTTACAAATATAAAAATTCAACAACTTTTATCAAAATCCCCAAAGAATTTCAAACTGTTTATTCAGATAATTTAGAAAAATTTTAGGTCTGCAAGTTTATAGCCCTTTAACTTTAGCCTGCAAGGTTAATGTGCAAATTTCAAAACGCTAGGAAATCGCGTTCATTTTTAATAATTCTTTTTTGAAGTCGTTACTTTCAAGAAATTGCACATTTAAAAGAAAACAATCAACTTTTTACGATTATCAGCTAATTGAACGGCGTTGCCACAAATTGTTAGCAAACGGTCTGTAAACATAATACGGCGTATACTGTCGATTAGTTAATAGAATTTGTAAACCATACATATATATATATTAAGAGTTTATTACAACGAGATATCAAAATTTTTTTTCTTGCCTAAAACCAGGAGATTTCGCGTCCCGGCATGTGTTGTACCGGGACCGGGAGATAGCTCTTAAGTCCGGGACAGTCCGCCGAAGACGGAACGGTTGGCAACCGTGCTGCCAAGGCGCGAATACGCTGACTATTTATTTGATGACAGGGGATACACGCAAATGCAAGATCACATGCATAAAATCCTGAACAGCCTTACTGTTTTTATTTTTACCACTCCGAATTTAGGTTTGGAACTCAGCTGCGACCCAAATTTCTATCGTTAGATCTTACCTTCACATTTTTTGACGAGCTTTGGGTATATGTTAGAAATGTGCCAGTAACATTTTTAAAGGGGTCTACGAGAAAAAAGTTTGGGAACCTCTGGTGTAAAGTATGCTCAAAACTTCTTTTTATATAACCTAAATTCGGAGTGGTAAAAATAAAAATATAAAAAAGTGTTGGGCATACTTTACACCAGAGGTTCCCAAACTTTTGTTCTCGTAGACCCCTTTAAAAAAGGAACAGTCCAGCGCCTTCGTCTTGGTCTGCAGGCTGT
>NW_016194169.1:0-3191 GCF_001687245.7 Rhagoletis zephyria | reverse complement strand
GGAATACTCTCTTTAGAGATTAGTCGCACAATTTTTTGCAGGGTGTTTACACATATATTTATGCATATATACATATGTATGCATATATGTATACATTTTTGGTAGTGAAACAGTGTCGGAGAATTGAATGATGGCGTGTAAAAATAATCTGCAAATAAATGTGTGACTTTTTCACCAAATCAATGTCGACCTAACCTAATCCTGCCATGATAGATGTGTTAACTCCAACAAATTTTATTGAAGATACATTTGTTTCATCTAAATTATAGTATTGCATTCGCATAGCTCACATTCAATCAATTTCACATATAAATAAAATAAATAGGTACGAACTTACTTACCTTCGTACATTTATTTTAATGTGAAACGTGACCGTTGTAATCACGCGTTCCACACCTTGTCAAATATTACACCACATGTCACAACTTGAACGTCAAGCTGAGCAATTTTAATCCTCGCAACATTCTAATAACCTTTGGCAAAATAACAAAAGTTGACAAACTGTATTACCAGTAGCAAAAGTTGAACTATTCCATTCAAAGCTAGAAATAAAAGTTTAATTTATGGACATATGTACATACATACATTTGTATGTACACAGGAGTCATATACATACAAACAAAAGTTATATGTCTATACATACGACTAAATATATATGTACAGAATGGAGATGTTTTAGTAGTACACAACACTTGAAAATTCAGATATTTTCTAATTCCCTGTTAATGAATTGGGGCACGTTTTTTAACTATTAATAATTAATTAAACAAAAACAAGGGGCCTCATGCATAAAAAATGATTCTAAGCTCAGACTCAATTTTTGCACTGAAGGGGCGAGCTCAAGCTCAAGAATTTGTACTGAAAATCGAGTTGGGGCTTAAACTCACTTTTAATGCATGAGGCCCAAGGTTTTTGGTGTCCTATACCTGCGATTCTTTAATGGTACATATCATTTGTGAACCCATTATAGTCTTTTTACGACCACCTTCTGGCGGCTTCTGCACCCACAAAAAAGGGCAAAAAAGGGCAGAGCACAAAATTTTACTGGCTTAATTGGATCCAGCTTTTCCCCGTCTGTAAAACACTTGCCGAAGTAGTAACCCAGATCTCTGAAGCTGGAGAACAGCAAGGACAGAAGAGTTGTATTTTCGCATTCGCATTCGCAATTAACGGCGACAGTTTTGAGTATGCAGTTTTGTGGCCCATATAATTTAAGTACAATAAAGTGAGGGTTTAAAGAAGCTGGGACTTACGGTTGATTTTTTGGGTTTTTTTTGTTGAAGGTGTTGCTCATTTTCTTTATAAAATCGAACATACTTCGAATGGAAGAAAATAACTGACACTGTTAACAAAAAAAAAATCTCAAAAATCAACGGTAAGTCCTAGCTACTTCAAGCTTGCACTTTGTGACACTAAAATTGACTGGGATATAAAATTGCATGCTCAAAATCTTTTTAAAAATTCTAATTAAAAAGCCCGAAATTTACCAAACGCCTTACTGGAACCGCCATTTCGAATTTTGCAATTCTGACAGCGGATTCGTAATTAGCGACCTCGAAAACCCCCTAGTACGAAATTTCGAATAATTTCTTTAATCCTTAGGATTTTGGCCGCACTTTTGAATTTCGGCCGCACAGTGCGGCGTGAAGTTGATAAGGTGAATGCATCAACTCTTATGCAGAATGTGGTCCGATGAACGCATGTCCGACGACTGGAAATTAAGTGTGCTCTGACCACACAATAATGGTGACCGTGTGATGCTTTCCAACAATTGCTGGAACGTCCTCTGCTTGGAATGTCTTTTCGAACATATTTTGTGAAATTAGCACCTTCAGCCTTTGGCCTTTTCAATACGGGTTTGGTCCTGGTAAATCCAATATAGGCCTACGACAAGTATTGGTAAATGCTCTGGGGAGCAGAACCTACACTCATCATATCTTTCTCGATTTTTAATCCGCTTTCCACAGCACAAAAGGCAGCTGCCGCAACGCCTGTTCGGCATTTTTCAAATTGTATATGGAGGCAAAACAATAAAGCAGTCGAATGTGTGCTCAACTGTTTGATGTCGGTAAGGGTGGTAAGCATCTACTACCACAAACGAACGGCAGCCATGGCTCATTCTCGGTGAACTCAAAATGAGTCAAGGAATGCCTGATCTATCTATCGGTTATAGCAGAATATTTCCATCCCAGAAGCATATACCCACATGCTACAATGATATTGCAGATAACTGCATAGCGGATGAATTACTAGAATAGGTACCCTCAAGAGAGCCTCATCGAGTTTAAAGTACCTTTAACTGTTTGCAGAATGTACGCGGAGGGATAATTTACAGTGGAGAGAAGGCAATTCAAGTAAAATCGAAATATATCAGGCCCATGAGTCTTACTTCATTTGCTCTAAAATCACTTTGCAAAGATGAGTATGTGTATGTTCGGCGGAATCTGAAAATATTCAAACATCTCTACGAGCCAACAGTGCTGCACAGCGCAGGCAGAGCTCCAAATCTAAAATATAAAATGTAAAGTATACAAATATGCCAAATTTCGAACGACTGTCTAGTTAAGTGCAATCCTGTTGTAGAGATATCTCAGATTCGGACACGCAAGCATCCTGGAAACTCAATCGAATAATCTAAGAAGACTCCTTGCTTTAGTCTCTTTAAAAATCTAATTCTCCTTAAGGAATCCAGAGACGGGCGCATCTGAATGTCCCTTTTTAGGATGCCTGGCAACTGCATGGCTGAGGAATTAACAACTCAAGGTACGAAAATAGCCGCGTTTAATTCTGAGTGTCTAAACTTTAGCAAACACAGATTGAAGAATGGACTGTTCGGAGAAGGTAAATACCATGTGAATCGTGGAACCCACTTATCAGACTACCAAACAAAATTCGCCAAAAGTTTATGAAAAGCTTCCTGAAGCTCTCATTCGGCTTGAATTAAGCCGACACTGTGAAAAAGCCTTTAAACCCCTATCTGAATAATACTGTCACAGAGAGGGATAATTTGGAATTAACTCAATACTTTTTCCTAAGCTGATTCGGGCTCCGATATACAAACAGTTCATCGACATTAAAATGTGTTTTTTTAGTGCATTTTAAAAGCAACTAATTTGAATGCAAATCTTTGCAATACTAGTTTTTTCAAGTAATTGCAACCCTGTATACTCCAAATGTTTGCTATTTATTAT
>NW_016194168.1:0-3191 GCF_001687245.7 Rhagoletis zephyria | reverse complement strand
CTTCAAAATGATAATATGAAATTTCGATCTTACTTTTATTTGTCCTCAACGGCTGGCTTTCACTATATCGTATTCTGACTACACAATTTTTCAACATATTTTACTGATACTAAATAAGTACGTACAATTTGTTATAGTCAAATAATTGGCAGTTATAAATCAATCGTTTTACTATTTTTTTATTCTTAGCGGTAGTCTAAATCTGACAGTTGGCAAACAAAATTACGATTACATATCAGCAAAGTAGTATCAAAGAACTGTCCGTCGGGGCATTTCAACGATTTTGTCTGCCATTCATTGTTGAGTTTGTAGCAAAGGAAATATCTGAAAATGAAAACACATACATACATACATACATATATGATTCAAATCCAACACACTGCAAACCACTCTACAATTTTGCTTACCCAGTGCAATCCGTATTGGAGGGATCGGCAAATGAGCCTTGAACTGCTTTGTCCGTACAGAAATCCTGTGTAGTTGAACTTAGAGAATTATAGGCAGGAACTCCACTCACCATAACAGCAATCATCAAAATTATCTGTCAAATAAATAACTTTTAAAAAACTTTTTCTTTTCCGAATAAATTCAGCTTCTACTCAAACAAATTCACTAGTCCTACCACAACTACAAAGTAGCAGCAAATAGTAAAATTCATGGTCGTTAACGTTATTCGCGAATTTTGGCCTCGAACTAAATGCAAAAATTTTTACGCATTTTTATTTATTCATTAATGAGCATCTAATAAATGATAAACTTCAAATATTGTGTTTGCATGTTTACAATAAGGTCTTAGGTCTTTTGTTTTTCGACATATATATATATGAGTATGTACATATGTCTGTATGCTTGAATTTTTAAAATAATTCGTATTGAGTCAGACATGCTACTATCTACATATATATATGTAAATATATATCTACATATAAATATAAAAACACACACTTTAATTGCGGCAATTAAGCAGAGATATGTACTAGTTATCTAGCGGTATCACTTTCCTATCTTTATTTTTGCACCATTCAAATTTCTTCGTTTCCGAAATTTATCATACATACATACTCTGGCATTGTAAACGACCCTGTCGAGAACATCGCGCCACTTTTAACTGACTAATTTTACATGGCGATGTCGCGATAAAGTCAGCTTGCTTTCAGCTAATCAAAAGCTGGATATTTATAAGTTGACTTGTAGTGTACTAATAGAGTCAATACATATCAAACCTGCCTAAGTCCACCGTAAGACAATTTTTGGGAAATTGTGGTTTTTTTTCTTATTGTCTATTTGAGCTCGCTTTTGCAAAACTGTAAAAATGATTACAAAATAGGTATTGAAAATATTTTGCGAAGAAAAAACAAGCCTTCATGTTGGTCCTAAGCACGTTTGAAAAATACCATATGGACTTAGTTAGTTTTGAAGCAAAATTTCCCAAAATTTCTTATGATAGACTTAGGCAGGTTTGATATGTGTCGACTCGAATGGAGTGAAACAATTTTGATTTACGCCAACGGTAGGACTTTGGCATCTCTAACTAAACTATTTATTTGTTCAGTCAGTGTATATTGCACTGAAAATCTGGAAAAAAAATCGTCTGCGGACTTAGGCAGTTCAGTTTTGATATGTACAGACTCATATCTTCCACGAATCATAACTGTGGAAGTAATGTTTGAATTAACTTTCATGGACCAAAATACGTTCAATGGTAGTAGGTTCCCGTGGAAGTTATGTCAACACTAATTTTTTTTATGGTCACCCTGACGGAAACAAATGATTTTTTTTTTTATTAACTAATTGAAATACTACTTTAAAACAAATACAATGAGTAAATGTTTCGAATTTGTATACTCTTTTTGCTCAAAAAACAATTTGTGTCTTGAAAGTATGAAAAAGCATCTGTGAAGTACAGAACGAAAGCGTGTTTCAAACAAAACATACTGACTTTGAAGTTGTTTAAGCCAAATTCATTTTATAGTAGTTGAAAGTACATGCAAGAAAAGGTAATTGACTGCTTCCTAAGACATCCCCATGATAAATAAATGAGTTCGTTGCAGATAAAATAGTGAGAATTTCAACTAGTTAATTACTTTCAAACTAATTCAATTTCCTGCAGGGTAGTGACGCAACCTAATACGCACATACATATGTACATATGCATTTATCAAGCAAAACGGAAAAGTTTTTGACTTGCTTTTGAAAATATTCTCCATAACAAACTCTGGAAGTAGCGGAAGTAACTATGTATAGCGTTGCACATGTTCTTACGATAACAATTGCGATAACAACCACGCCTTTATTACTTTTGGTTGTGATTCAAATATAAGAAATGCGGTCATAATAATCTGTTTAGTCTACTAACTGGAATACCTTTTAGCTTTCCGCGAAAATAAAAGATAAGTTTATAAGAATCTTTGGAAACTTATAGCCAAAAATAGCTGATATCCCTCAGGCAAGAACGGTGAGCAATTTATTTATTTGCAGAATAGTGTGCAGCCATTAGAGCCATGCGAGTAAGAGCGCAAATAGTGACGAATATGAATGCGATGAAGACAACAAAGAATGGCATCAATATCGAGAAGTAAAAATGTATTGAAATCGATAGTGGTTTTGGTGCTTATTTGTATGGTTGCCATGGTTTTGTGGACGCGCCTGTGCACTTAGGAGATTCTTCTTTGCGATCTTATTTAGGTTTTCAACGGAGACATTACTAATCGCCGAAGCGTAGCATTCAGATAACAGAATTCAAAAAATTGCTGAGATGATTACACTTCATCATCCTTCTGACAGCTGCAACAGGCGGGATCAGGTGAAATTCCGTAATTGTCAATGAACTTTTAGCTTACCTAATCAACTAACTTTGTGCCAGACTAAAACGGGTTTCAAAAAATCTTCCTCTAACTATACTTGGCACGTCGTCGGTAATGGCAATCATCCGACAGCTCCTTCTCTGAAACAGTTAACAACGAACAGAGAGCTGCCCTGTGCCGGTTAGAAAGTGTGATATCAGTTTTTTAAACCACAGTCCAACAAAATGTGAGCAGAGGAAGTGTTGAGCACATTTCAGCCCGTCGTTTTCCATCGAGCTGAGACAATTCGTATTCAGTGTGATGTTTAATCTCAGTGCGTGAGTCCCAATCGGACTGGCTTGGTACATATATTTAGTACAGTATGTACAGAGAAATATATCGCTCAGC
>NW_016194167.1:0-3191 GCF_001687245.7 Rhagoletis zephyria | reverse complement strand
TTAATATTTTCGACGTGATTCCCATTAGACGGTTAGTTTCATCTCTATCGAATGTCCTTACCCTAAATACTACGGTACATATTCATAGTCAAAATAGAGTCGACACTAAAGATAGTTAAAGTGTTTTGACATATGTTAGTGTTTGGCCGAGCTTCTCCTCCGACTTGTCGCGTGCGCCTTGATGTTGTGACACAAAGCGGAGTGACCTACAGTTTTACGCCGACTCCGAACGGCGATTGTGTTTTTACGAGAAGCTGTTTCTCATCGCAGAAATACAGTCAGAGGTTTGCCATTTCCCGCCAAGGGACGACCGCTGCCAAGTGCGCTCGGGTATAAAAAGATAGGGCCACGACTACCGGAATATTGCTTAGAATTCAATGAACACATGAAACCAGTCTTGTGCAACAGTCCAAGGTCCACACTGCTAAAGAATTTAACTAATACTTAACAGTTTTGCTGCCCAAAGGATTTTTACTTTGATGGTGTACCTTAATATTTTTATATAACCGATTGAAAATACTTATATGTAGGCCAGCCAATTTAGTCTAATTATACGTTGAATTGTCTGAAATTGATCCACAAACATAGCCGTCTCACCTAAGCTCATAAATTTTCTTACAAACAAATCTCACAAGCAACAAATTTATGCAGCTCAAAATTGATTAAACGTAATCAATACCCAACTGGATGTTAATAAAAGACAACAAGAAATTGATAAACTACAATTTAGTGTGCGGCAAAGGTAATTCGAATCAATTGAGGAAAATACCCTCGCTTATCAGCGGCAAAAAATCTTCCCACAATTATCCCAATGGAAAAAAGAGTGATCGAGCAAAGCGATCAGTTAACGCTTGGTTTGATAACCCAAATAGCCATAACTTTTAATAAACAGCTGTTCCAAAAGAACTCCAAAACGTCGATGCATAAATATGCATATTTCAACGCATTCTAATACGACTCATAGATGAACGCAATACTCAGCTTCACTTTTAATTTATGGTTTACATTTGCTTGCAGACATGCGAGATTAATTTTATAACCCTTTAGTAATTTGTACTTTCAATTTATCGTCAAAGAAATCTTCAGTGTTGAAAAAAAAAGATGTGTAATAAAAAGTTTCTAACGCAGGCAGCCCCACTTCCTTCTCATCTTGTGCTCGACCTCTTTACCTGACTCGCTTACTCGTGTGTTGTGAAGCTCAGTGGTACTCGTATCTTCTTCGACCTGCATACAAATTTATCTTTGGGATTAGCTGGTTAAGCCTTTTTTTGAAAATCTTTGCAGTTTTATTGTATTTTTATTGAAAATTTATGAGTCGGTTTTGTTCAGCGTTTAGTTTTATAGTTTTTCGAGATTTAAAGCGCATAAAACTGTAGCCGCTGAAACCACAATTTTTATGTTTTTATTCAACTAGACTAACTTTAATGCAAATTTCATGCCGAGGAGCATAAATAATCATGTACATAAGTAATAAAAGTATTTAATCGTTTGCCTGATTATGGATTTTTTATCAAGACATTTGTATATCAGTTCTCATTGACTGTTATGGTAAGGGTGTGCCCGTGTAAAGTGTATAAGAAGCTCATTTAAGCGGCGGTGTGTAGGATAAAACTGGTACTAATTCGATTAATTCGTGGGAGAGCAGTAGTTAGCTGCAGAAAATATAGTAGAAATGTATGCAGTGAAGCTGCCTATAGGAATGTGTGTTTAAATTGGATAAAACCGATATGAAGCAGCCAGTGTTGCTATGTTATTTTACTGAGCAGAGGCTAGAGCAGAGAAGTTCACCTATTTTCCAACTCGTTTCGAATGAAAAAAGAGATCGATAGATGTTAACCTTTTAAAACAAAAGATGTCTGTGACTATTGTAAGATATTAGAAGGGTTCAAAACATCAGCTATTTAAGATCTTAGCCGTTAGCTGGAAATAAAACTCGTAGAATGAACCACAACACCCCCTAATGTTGGAGTTAAGGTGAGTTTTGTTGAAATTCATTTGGAAGTGAATTGCAGAACATGTGCATATTCCTTCTACTATGTTACATCATTCGCCTTCTTCGCCAATACATTCGTCTGCTGAATCAAACATACTATTTCCTGAGATGCTTTAAATGCCACTCTTAAGCTAAGACACAAAGCTTTTCAAAGCCATTTCTAATGATACCTATTTTGTAATAATTGATTTTTTTTCATAATTTGAATATAATTTTTTAACAGGTGGCAACTCAGTAAAAAAACCCTTTGCACATCTGCAGTTCCTTTATTTTGACATCTCATTTTGAAATATCGAACGAACAACGGTACGAATATGGTGGCATTGATTATAAAGTAATCTGAATTTAATTATTCAATAGGTGGCAACTTTTTTCGAAAACATAAAATCAGTTTGTACATCTTCAGGCCAAGCGCTTTAAGCTGACCCCCATTTTCGTGACAAAAAATGCCTTCGCGTACTGTATATATAGATAGTTATGTGCATGCTTAGAAAACAGTAATTTGGAAGCATAAATTTAAGTTTAATGGAAAGTTTTTTCTCGCAAAAGCCACCTCCACCTACTCTTCCGTTAAGCTTTAACCCATCGACGCACAAGTTAACCGGTGCCTCCTTTCAACCACTGCGGCCCATATACTTATCCATGGAACGAATGTGCGTTGAGAAAGAGGTTATTAGCGCCAATATAATCCGTATTATCACTACATCTTTTTGACTGGCTTCTCTACTGCCTTTCACTGGACGTGGACTCCTTAAAATGATATATATTGAAATTTACTATTATTTCATAGAGCTGGCAAACTACCTTATGAGAGCGGCTTCACTCAGTCAACAGATTCATGTTAGCATGTACTAGATCATAAAAGATATACAGAAATGTATACTTCAATAACGACTACGGTCGATATTCTAACAATAAAATTTGCAGATTCAAAGCGAGCGAAGTGATCCGATTTTGATAGTGTCATTATGCGCAATTCTTAACTGCCTTTATTGCAATCAAACAAATTTCAATCCTGTTTTTCAAATGTATCAATAAGTGCGGCGTTACCTTTAATAACGATAAATATATCGAAATCTAAGTTCAATAACGCCTGCAATTAACATATCAATAAATATATCGATAATAATTCGATAAATATATCGATAGTTTCAATAACGACTACGGTAAATATATCCACATTTTAATAAATATGTCG
>NW_016194165.1:0-3192 GCF_001687245.7 Rhagoletis zephyria | reverse complement strand
GTTTTGATATGGCGAATATGTATGTATAATATGGCGTCTATGTATGTATAATATGGCGTCTATGTATTAAAAACGTCCGTGGGTCCGCCCTGACTGACACGTAGTTTAACCCTCAAAACCCCCCGCTGGATCCGTCACTGACCATAGAACGTTTTGCACTATCACCGGCGGTATGTACAATGCATAGAATGTATAGTTCATTTTTATCAATTTAATCAGAGAAAACGGAGCGCCATACGTATTACCATTATACNTCAAAACCCCCCGCTGGATCCGTCACTGACCATAGAACGTTTTGCACTATCACCGGCGGTATGTACAATGCATAGAATGTATAGTTCATTTTTATCAATTTAATCAGAGAAAACGGAGCGCCATACGTATTACCATTATACATACTTAGTATATAAACATAGGCTCTGTTTGCAGTGCAAACTTTGCACTCGAGTGAAATGTCATAGAATTCAGCTCTGATTTATTTTATACATGGAATATGTATACAGCATATTGTGTGCACATGGTAAATACATATGTTTGCATATATGTACCTACATCCATACATCTGTACTAGGGCTGGGACTATAATTGTATTCGGATATCCGTTTGTGTATAGGGACCATTCAGGTATTACGTAAGCAGAGTTTGGCTGACTTCGTAAATCATCAGCCTCTTTTATTTCTATACTTTAGCTGATGAAAATAATGCCCAATATGCGCAAGCACATTCAGATGCCGAATTTGAACTGACATTGTTTTTGAAATAAAGAGACATACAGATAAAATCCGGTTATCCGGTAAATATGCGTTATATTTTATAATCAAGATACCCGGTTCATATCCGGATAGGTGGGCAAGACCGACTGTATTCGTTTCACCGTGATAGGCGGGTAATATCGGCTAATTTTGCTATCAGGATACTCCATTAATATCCATCTATTTTTTTCGCTCGTATATTCGGTTAATATCCTCGTATTGCGATATTTTAATCAGATTTTCGAATGTTCCAATATCCAGATAAAACTCCCGGCCCTACCACCTTGTAAGCAAAAAAAATTGGCTTAAAATCCTTGAGTATATAAAGTATTGTTGCAAGGAAATTTTTTGTTGTACTTAGCTCTTTCACATTCACGGTGACACAGTTGTACTGGAACAATCAAAATACTTTCTCAGCGATAATTTATTTAATTTTGGGTGAGTTATAATTTTGTGCTTACAGATCGAACTCTTAATTCCGAGGATATGACGAAAAATGAAAAAAAACGATCCCTAAGTTCAGGCAAAATAATTTTTTTTTTCGAAATCGCCTTATAAAAATTCTTTAGAATGAGGGGCATACCGCCAACTTTTTTTTTTTTTGGTACGGTCTAATGTATGTACATATCTACGTACTTACAAATTCATATAAGTCGTGTGGCTGAATGCTAGTGAAAGTTGTAGACACCCTTCTTTTATATTTGATATAATTGAGTTTTATACCCTCTAATTTAATATTGTCCAATAAGTGAGAGTAAATAATTGTATATATGCACTTGCATATACATATGTACGTGTATACATGCATGTGTATGTACTTATGTACAAACCTATGTGGATCCCTTATAGTTGTTTGATATGTTGTTGGAAAAACTTTGTAATATATGTATGTGTTTTAATCAATTTGATGCGATACTACCGTTGCGATACGATATCGTATTTGATGCGATAACACTGCAGTGCTTCATCTTTCTTTTAGCAATCTCTATATTTCAAATACTTCGAATCGGCTAAAATGCGATAACAATTCGTATAGCGCTTATTTGTAACAGTCTCGGCGAAAAAAAGATATTTGAACACACTCAACGGCATTTTAAAGAGTAAGGGCCAGTTTTTCATATCATATCGCACACCGTCTTCAAAAGAGTCACAACTCAAAATAATACTTTGTTATGAAAATGCGAAAAACTAATTCGTAGCACATGCTAATCACAGAGGCAAGGGCGACTTTACCTCAGGTTTTTTTAACAAATTATAACAATAAGTAATTTTTAAGCTAAAAACAAAACCGACTTCAATTCGGTCGGTCAAGTCGGTTAAAAATAAGCCCAAACCCGAAAAAACATAGTTTTTGTTTGAGCGATAACAAAGTAATTAATTTAAAAGTTGTTGGTTGAGAAGCAATTGAATTTTTGTAAAAACTGTTTATAAACTATTTTTGAGCTACTTTGACATGGCGTATTTCCGTTACGTTTTTTTTTTTTTTTTGAGAGACGTAACCGAACCAACTACCCGGTTATCTTTACAATCGGACTCGACAGAATCGGTGTTTTAAATCCTCGGAACTGCTTATAATTATAAACTATTAATGTAATTAATAATTACACTAGTTAACAGGAAATCCCAGATGTGGCACTTGGCAATCATTTATTATGTAAAATTTTTTGAACTCGGGTTTGTATCCAACGTATAAGAAACTAAAATATTTTTGGAGATATAGCCGAATTTTGGGTTTTTAAAGTGAAAAAAGGGCACGAAATTTATTTATCGAAAAATTTGCATAAGTAATTTAAAAAATAATAACTAAAAAAGCAAAATTTACTTTCGATATTAAAACAAGACCCTTTTTACCTAAATTGAATAATAAAATGTTTCCATACAAATTTATAATTTGCATATTATGGTAACCCGGCTTTTACTAAAATTTTCAATCGCTATATCGCATAAATGATAACTCTTAAGAACAATTCACGATCCATTTGACCCATTTTTATCATACACCTTACAGTTGGGCTTTTAAAATGCAGAAATTTATTTATTCAATTTTTATACAGCTGTACATTCTTAACCACCTAATTAAAGGAAAATAGCTCGATAAATGCAAATGTACTCTTCACTAAACACACTATTTTTATCATTGCTTAATGTTGCTACAAATTAAAAACTGTTTGATTATTTCCAATCAGTTCAGAAATAGATTGCTGTTGTTAACTGTTTATATTACTGCCTGTTATTACCTCCTTATCGACTATTTTTCTTTGTTGACCTGAATAGAGAACGTAAACCATACCTACATACGTATGTATGTATAGTACATACATCATAAAAAAGTTACTTATATACAAGTTATGTATGTAAGTATGCACGTTGCATGTATGTACATTAGGGTGTATCGCTTTCCATACAAAAAAAATCGGTTTTGTTTTTGCATCAGAAATAT
>NW_016194164.1:0-3192 GCF_001687245.7 Rhagoletis zephyria | reverse complement strand
ATTTTCTTCTTTTCACCAAAAACGTTTAAGTAAGGGGGTTTTCGAGGTGACAATGTCAGATTTATTAAATTCAAAATACAAAATACAAAAAATTTAAGTTTAAAATAGTAGACCACATTTTTGATATATCTTTTTTTTTAGCCATTGGTGCTTCAAATAAAAACTGTTTCATTTGGATGTACAGTGTTTTGGTATGCAGTTTTATAACCGACTCAATTTTAGTACAATAAAGTTTAAGTTACAAGTGGCTAGATTTTTAAAATTTTTTTTGTTGACGATGCTAGGCATTCTCTTCCACATAAAAAATTTTCGAGCCCGCTTTGTATGGAAAAAAATGCGTGAAACCGTCAGCAAAAAAAAATCGTAAAATTCAGCGGTATTTTGTAGCCAATCGAAACTTACACTACAAAACTGCATGCCAAAAATTTTTCTAAAAATTCTGAACAAAAAGTTTGAAAATTTGGTGAAAATTTGTCGAATTTTTATAACTTTTGTTCAAAGTTTAAAAATCAGAATTATATGGTGTTTGTTGTATAACAAGCTAGGCTTTTACAAAAAAATATTAGATATAAAATAAACTAAAGAAACATAGCCAAAACTCTTCAAAGTATGAAGAGTCTATTATTTCTGCCGTCAGTGTAGCGACAAAAAAAATGATTTTTGATACTTTAAAATACTACTTTTGGCCAGGAAATAGTAGCAGCCAGATCATAGTACACTGGGCCACATGAACAACAACTAATCCACCGCTTTTTCTTGAAATTTCAGTCGTTTTACTTTAGTTTATTTGAATAAATGGAGTAAAAGATCTAAAACTTTAAGAAACAGCAATTGCTTGGTTTTCATTCATACCGCCCAATGTGTGTCGTTAAGATTTTTTAAACAAATTATCGTTACCTTAATTCACAAAGGTCCTAACCAACAAATTTTTTTTGTTTTACAGGAGAAACAAGAAGCTTAAAAAAATAGTATCAAAAGCAGGTAGGGCTTTTTAAAAAGTGGCATGTAACTCCTTTGTTTTTGGTACTAGCACTTTAAAATTTTTACGGAAGATGTATTTTAATATATCCTACCAGGATCTGTGAAAAAGCAGGTTCGAAAAGGGCTTCGTGAATTAAGTTGACGATGTGTATGTGTGTATAAACAAGAAAGACTTTCTGTGAAACACAACAATTTCTCCGTTTAAAAATCATTTTCTGTGAGCAAAAAACTGCATCATATACACACACACCTATGTGGCTATGTAAGTGCATACATATGTACATAGTACAACTATGATTCTACAACTTCTTATCAGGAAAAATTTCTTTTAAGATGGATGTTACATTTCAAGCATTCCTTTTACGTAAATAAATCATTTGTGCACAGTAAGTTCAGCATTACACTCGAAACCATATACATACGTTCATACTAGATATGCAGAGAGGTTTTTCGATTCTATGTTTACGAGCAGCATGTAATTCTTTTTTGCAAAAAAAAGAAACGATGATGTATTGGAAAATAAGAAACTTGTACGACATTTTCATTCTGCTTTGACTTTCGTTGAATTTTACAACCTATTACAACAAATATCAAATGGAATTATTTACATACAATACATCCATAACACTCATATAAAGTAGACGATTTATTTCAATGAAAAATGCTCAATATAATAACAATACCAATACGCTTACAATGGGAATAACTTATCAAGTGAGTATCAACTCAATAAAACTCAGGAATTGTATATGCAGTTATATATAGGTAAATATGTATATATGTTTATGTATATACGTATATGTAAATGTTTATATGTATGTATGTATGCCTCTTTGTTAGAGTCATGGTCGCAGAACATTGCCATAAAGTCTCGTTTACATTCCTCTTATGATTTATGTACCTCCTCCACATCTGAAAGAATAAAACAAAGCGTTACACTAGCGCTAGATAGGATGGTAAATAACGTATGAATATATCAATAAACTTATTCAGACGCTTAAATTTGGCATCACTTCGTCGACTTTATAGGTACTTTAAAAATGTAGGTTCAACCCAAGTGCGAGGAAAACTTTAACACTTCAAGCTTTAAAATAAACAAGTAGAGAAACCGAAATTTATGTACCCAGCACACGTATTAAATATCGTTTTTTTACCTTTCAGTAAACTGCATGACAAGCAAAAGTATTTTTCCCGTAAGTATATTTCAAACAGTTTCGATAACATGCAATGATATATTGAAATGATTGAAGCAAGTTTGATGGAAATGGATAAGGCGGTTATCGATATACACCTATGTATGTAGTCATAAGTCGATAACTGAGTGGGATAGCGACCTATTCGAAAACGCCCTATCTCAGAAAACTTTTCAAGAACGCCTTAGTTCAGAATTTTATTGAAGAACGTCCTATTTCAGCATTTTATTGAAAAACTCCCTGCTTCAGAATTTGGTTGAAAAACGCCCTATCTCAGAAAACGGTTCTAAAACGCCCTATCTAAAACGAAAATACATTCAACCGGTAGCTGAAATAAGATATTTTTGAACCGAATTCTGAGATAGGGCGTTTTTCAATCAAATTCTGAAATAGGACGTTGTTGAAAAATTTTCGAATTGGCTGCCGAGATAGGTCGATCCTCTATTCGGCCATCGAAGTGGGTGGTGCCACGCCCATTTAAAAAAAAATTTATAATATTTTGTATTGTTAAAAGATTGTTGTAAGTAGGCGTATTTAGTTATTTCAATATCTGAATTTTCGTATTTCTGAAACTTACCGTTATGTGGTTAATAGCGACAATTTTTTTTCCGATTTCAAAAATATTCAACATATTGCTTTTCTTCGCCAAGGTTGATAAATGTGCCAAGTTTGGTAGAAATTAAAAAACCGGTTACCGAAATGCACATACATATGTAGTAGGCGTAAGTGGACGGTGTCACGCCCATTTTCCAAAAATTTACCTAAGTATAATTTTCTGCTGAGAACGCAATGTACCTGTAATTCGATTTTGAGTAAATAAGCTTCAATAGTGTGGCGAATACTGCGGCAACTCGAAGCGCTCAACAAGAAAATGGCAGAATATTCGCGGAACGACGTAGAATATTCGACAGCGAGAGAATCAGAGAATGTACGTTAGACGCCAGAACGTTCTAGAGTTGTCATAAGTGCGAGCGCAGGTAACGGGTGATTTTTTTGAGGTTAGGATTTTCATGCATTA
>NW_016194162.1:0-3192 GCF_001687245.7 Rhagoletis zephyria | reverse complement strand
GCTCCATCTTTGTGTATATCAAAACTCTGAAAGTAGCAAAGTTTTATGTGCACACAATAAATTTTATAAGTTGGTAA
Organism: Rhagoletis zephyria; assembly: GCF_001687245.7. Taxonomy (NCBI): domain Eukaryota; kingdom Metazoa; phylum Arthropoda; class Insecta; order Diptera; family Tephritidae; genus Rhagoletis; species Rhagoletis zephyria. The sequence continues at coordinate 3,115 of NW_016194162.1, read as the reverse complement.
GCGACCGGCGAAAAAAATTAAAATAACAAAGAGAAAAAACCGGCCCAAAAAGACAACACAAACCATTTTCTAACAGCGAAAGAAACTAACTTCTGCTTTTACAAAAATGACAGAGGAGAAATATTTACATGAGTAACTGACGCAAAAATAATAACAAAACTCTTTCGAATATGTGAAGTCAGCTGTAAATTAAGCGATCGTAGAGTAGAGACATGAATTACCAGATTAACTTAGTCACATATGTACCTCCATTGAGAGATCTCAAGAACCTACCAGACGTGAAAAAATTAAGACGACTAGATATGTCGAACTTTGCTTAACAGAGACATTTTGTGATCAGTGGAACCTCAGTCTTAGTCGAATTAGAGAACCCTAGTAAAATGCTTAGCTTTATCCTGGGAATTACAGAACATAGAATTTCAAGCAAGAAATAATCCAACAAAAAATACGCCACTCCCGCTTAAAATACCAATCAGCTTTTCTCAGGCTAAGGCTTCAACTATGTATTACGAAAGGCGCACAGTGTTCTATTTTAGAAAAAAAAAAAAAAAACAAACAAAATATCTCAAGAACAAGAAGCAAAACGAAATAAATGTACTGGTATTTTAAAGCTTTTGAGATCCAATGATAAAAGAATTACGTTGATCTTCAAAATGGCCTTCAATTATCGAAGGCTTTAATTTTTTTTCCTTTTTGTGCTGAAACTAGTATATCCATTTCCGTGGTTGCAGGAACCAAAAAACGCATTTAATTTCTTTTTTAATTCATTACAAAAGCTGTTTTAGGTAAAAAGGCAAAAAAACAAAAATTTTACTTTTGAAGGACATTTTTTGAACGAAATTTTTTGTTTTTCGACCTAAAAACCGCATGCGATGAACTTGGCAAAAAATGAATGCATTTTTTTTTTTCGTAACCAAGTAAATGGATCACTTGACACCAGAACACAAAAATATGTATTTAAAACTTATTAAAAAGCACATTGCAGACTGATTTCAGTACAATATAGCAAAAATTCCAAACCTATATTTCAAGTTAGATTTCTTTCACTATCTCTTCTCGTTCTAGAGATATTTGATTTTTTTTTCAAAAATAGAACACTGTGGGGCGTAAAGAATCTGGGTACCGAATCGTTAGAAAGCCGATCTCTACAGGAAATACATAGCTCAACTTTACTTCACGTGGATTCCAGACCGGAGGTAGAAAAAGCGTATGCGTGGCAATAAACTTACCATACAGGTATATACAGTGGTGGCCACATAATTAGATACACTACTTTTGATCATTTATTTTTATTTTTAATTTTTTTTGTTCATTCAAATATAGTTTATACTACTAGGAAAACCATGCAACTCAAAGTTTCAGACCTTGTACAAGATTTATAAAAAAATTGCCAAATTTCAAAAAAAAAAATCATGAAAATTTCAAACTTTTGAATCGGAAATTCTAGAAAAAAATCTGGTTTGCAGTTTTATAGCCTATTCGCTATTGGCAAATTTCAAGCAGCTAAGAATTCGCGTTGATTTTTGAAATTTTTTTTTTGTAGGTGTTACACTTTTCTTCGATACAAAATATGTACGAACATTTTTTTATATGGGAGGAAATGAGCATTAGTGTCATTACACAGTGTTTGACGCCGAATTTTTACAGCGGTTTTCTTTCATCTAAAAATTTTCTCAGTACGTCGCTTGTTGTTGTCTGGTTAAAACGTTGCTGTGGAAATACCTCAATTTAACCCCATTTTATCAAAACTAAACCCTAGTACTACTTTCCCTCTAGGTATGTATTTTCATCTCAAAAGCCCCTGAATAAAATTCGAAAATTCCAATATCATTCAATATCGAATCGAATGTTTCGTAAACACCACAAGCAATTGTATGCTGTATTTATAAAACAATTATTCATTGAGAAAATTTGCACAAAACTAAAGCAGAAAATAAAAAGTACACACGAATGTAACTAAGTACGTACATATGTATGTACATAAATAAAGCGAAGTGCCAACAGAATATATTGTATGCTAGACGCGTGTGTAAATTNTTTTTGGCAACGAGATCAGTCAACTAATTGGCAAATTAAATTTCGAAAATCCGATGTACCTACTTATTTAAGTGTTGTTCAAAGTTAATCAATGTTTCTAAAAAGTATGAAAAGTTAGAACTCAAGAAAAGCTATATATGTACATAAGTATAATAGCAAGTACAGGGTGGCGCAAAATTAATCAGCCTTCTTCTTAATCACTTCTTTCTTTGGGGCTACTTTAAGTCGCGGGTTTATGCCAACAAGCCTCAGACAATCGCAGCTCTTAAGGAAAATATTCCAGAGGAAAGCGAACAGTTATCACCGGAAATCTTGCGGAAAGACATAGAAAATACGATAAATCGGACACAAATGTGTATCAACACTGGCGGCAGCCACTTGACGGATATCATCTTTTCCACTTAACAGAAAAAATGTTAAAGGCTCAAAAAAAGATTTCCATCACTTAAAATAATTGTTTTATTTAGTAAAAAAGTTATTCAAAAACAACATTGGATTATTAATTATGCGCCACATCGTAGTAGTAAAGCAATTTAAGTGAAAATGTTTTTTTTTCACTTAACCCTCAACTCCCCAGCGTATGTTTGAAAACAATCAACCCCACCATGGGTAATTTTTGCAAACGACATCCAAAATTTTTAATGCGAAAAAATAGCGATATCGGTTTTTTTTTTTAATTTTGTAGTAAAACACTTCAAAAGACAGTAATTAATACCACTAATATACATTTTTATACAAAAAGTAATAGATAATTTGGCGAAAAAAAACACAGCCAAACTATTCGACTCGGTTTTTTACCGGTTGTTTAGCAAACTTCATTAGTTTACAATTAACTTTGCATGGGTAAACTTTACCCACGACGGAGAGCTGAGGGTTAATATAAAGACTCACAGGGGGGGAGCTCTATGCTTAGAGCTTATGAAAGTCGTGGAACAATATATTAGAAGCAAAAAAGCTTTGGGTTGAACTTCTCTAAATTGTTTAAACAAATCAAAGCAAGTCTAAGGTTTAAGAGAATTTGAATGGATCCACTTCCTCTATTATTTATTTATTTATTTTTATTTTTTTACTTATTTGC
>NW_016194161.1:0-3192 GCF_001687245.7 Rhagoletis zephyria | reverse complement strand
AGATGATTTTCTGGGTTTTGAGGATCGGTTCACCAAATCCTTTTCGGGGAGTGATTGGAGCACTAATACGTCGTTCCTGCGAGCAACAATATGCCAGTTCGGTACAAATAATAAAAAAAGCTAAGTTAAGAAACAACAAGAATCAATATTGTTATGCATCGTAAATGATTGTTAGTTGCGGTCATAACGTACTTTTACACTTCAAAGCAGCTTAATTACTTTATGCATCTATTAGGACTTTGAGTAAAAGCAAAAAAAGACTTTTACATCCTGAGCTACTTTCCACATAAAAAAAAAAACATGAACCATAAAAAATGCATTGTGGATGGAGATGCTAATAGTCTAGACTATTCATGTCCAGCTATGCCATCTTAGGGTTATTGCCGGGGCTTGGCCAGCCTACAACTCTCTTAATACCGATGCGGTTGAACTCGCGCACTAATGCTGAAAGCAAGCCATCTGCTTAGGAGGAGAATGCAGTCCAACCGGACCCTTTTATTTGAAAGATATAACAAAAAAAATACTTTTACAGGCTGAAATAAATTTATACAGGCCCACAGCGTTATTTCCAAAATACTTAATTCGCGGGCGCCAATTTCAACCTACGGCGCTGGTGTTATTTCCGGTGGTTTTTGTTCTTCCACGGGTCTAATTTTTGGGCCTTATCTGATCGTCACCGGTGCTGACCAATCCTCCTGCCTTCGTGAGGGTAATCTCGGCTTCTGATAGTCACGTTCTGCCGGGCGCTTAAAGATGATTGTGGGCTCTTCACCTACACTCCTCACAATTCTTTTGTTTTCGCCTCGCGACTTTTTACGACGAGTTTAATAAGCCCTCCCCCGTTTTTATGAAATCGCATAAGTCAACATCGATCCAAAAATAATTTTTAACTCTCTTCGTCGTAAATAATAGATTGTTTTGTATATTTTTTGACAATTTTTTTTTTATATTTGAATGACAATGGCCCTTGGAGTTGTCGAGAGAAAGATTCTTCGAAATATTTACGGACCTTTAGGCGTTGGTGATGGCGAATATCGCAGACGATTTAACGATGAACTGTATGAGCTTTACAACGATATAGACATAGTGCAGCGAATTAAAATTCAACGGCTCCGCTGGCTTGGGCATGTCGCTCGAATGGACAGAAGCGCTCCTGCTCTGAAAGTATTTAACGCGGGCCGCGATGTTGGTAATAGAGGAAGAGGAAGGCCTCATCTGCGTTGGAAAGACCAGGTGGAGAAGGACTTGGCTTCACTTGGCATTTCCCCGATACCACCTTGTATAAATTCGCCTTGGTGCAGCAAAAAGCAAAATTAGATTCGCTTTATCCTAAATAGGCGCAATTGCGCCAACACTCTGTTTTGATACCGGCAGTAACGCTGTAGTTAGTGTGTCGGCGTAAACAAATTTGCACCGTTACCCAGGCCTACTATAGTCGGTGTTATGCAGAAATTTTTTTTTGGCAAACTGTGTGCAATTGTTGTTGCAGCGAACTCGGAGAGACCGAGTTTGGCGACTCTCAAAGCAAACTAATTTACAGCGCGTTTACATTAGACAATGCTGTTAATACAAAAAAAAATCCGTATTAGTTGTCAAAAACGCTGATAATTTTCTCCGTGGCGTTGGCGTCCTGACAATAGTTAAGACAATTCATTTCAAGCAAAATGTCGAACGTGAACGTTGAATTATAAGTTGCAGAAATACGCATTTCGCGCGAGCTATTTTAGTTCTTTTTTTATGAATTTCTCTTCTTTCTTGCACAAGACGCCAAAATTATTGTCTGCATACGTCAAGTCATTGCCCGATTTACTGTCTTGAAAATAATCAAGACAGTGATTGAGACAATTGGAAAAGTATGCATGTATTAGTGAAAAGGTGTGCATGTATTGCTATTGTTATGACAGTATTGTCCGGTGTCAACCCTAAGTTAGTCGCGCCAAACTGCTGTAAAATTGCAATACACAAAAATTGTAGGTAATTGCTGTTATACAGAAAAATTGTAGTGATATCGAGAAACAGAGAACTGAATTTATGATGTAGGAGCTTTGAAGCATAAGGCAAAGTTAACTACCTATACAACATCATAAAAACATTAATTTGCGCACATTACGTACTTCTGAAATTTTCATATCGTCTTGCAATAGCCATGAAAATCACAATCAGCTTGCAACCCGACCCTAAGTTATACCATGTTCGGACCGACATCGAAAACATGTTTTCGTTGCTATAACCGATTAGAATGAGTGGAACGTGAGTTTTCAAGTAGTTTTCAGCGAAAACTGGTTTTCGTTTGACAGATTTTACATGGACGAAAACACAAGTTTTAGGTCGAAAACCAGTTTTAGCAATGAAAACAAGTTTTCGCTGCTTGTCAGAACATGGTATTAATGTCGTGTCATGTGGTGATGTCGTTTTCGATGTGTTCAGGGCTTTATTGTCAATTGGCTGGCGAAATTAAAATATGAACGAAAGAAAAAGGTTGCTAATGATAAAAAAATGAAAGACAAAGATTTTGATTTTGTTTTTTCGTAGCAAAACTAAAAACAAAGGATGAAAGAAATGTCATCGAAAACACTAACAGCCGGTGCGAACAGCTTTCAGCCCACAATCCCAAAACTCGTTTTCAAAGTGTTTTCGTTGTCGGTCCGAACATGGTACTACTTAGGGCCATGATTCAATAATTAAAGGTTAGATATACGGACATTTGTTCCTCTCGCACCGCTCCCTTAGCAGTGGCACCATGTTGCTTCTTTGCAAATTTACTTGAAAAGGTGCAGCTTTCATGTGAAATAGAATTTACGGTTTTGAACAATGTGTTTATTTGAATATGCATTGTCAGGGTATGGGTGTTCCCCACGCTGGGCGTTTGCCTAAATATCACAGTAGCTACCCCTGGACCACCTGAAAAGAGTTAGTGCCGATAGTAAATCATTAAAATATAAATACCATGTTTTACTTACTTACCCAGCGCTGATCTTATTTTTGTTCTCTTGAAGAAACGTCAAACAAAGCAGAAGTGCCAAAAAGGGAAATTATGAAGCTTTTGATGGGCAGATGCTGCCAGACTAAAGTTGTAGTTTGGAGAGTTTGGGGAAAATCTCGAGGAAGGGGATAGCAATAGGGTGCGCGATACCACGATTGGTCGGATCGTGAACAGTGAAGAAAGCGGAAAGAACGGTGTTTAGAAGACAC
>NW_016194160.1:0-3193 GCF_001687245.7 Rhagoletis zephyria | reverse complement strand
CCGAAGAAGCATATTCTCCAGGATGCACCCAGCTTCCTGTGTTCGGCGATGAAAGAGAGAGTATAGCCCGGTATTAATTAAGCCAAGTCGGAACATCACAGCAGAGCACAAACAGTGGGACAGTTTCATAAAGCATACATAGTTTTGGTTGTCATTGTTTGTTATTATTGAGCATAATATTGTAAATTCAATTGCGTGCAAATTTTAGAGCGTGCAGATAAGCATGTCGGGGACATTTTTGAGATTATGCATTTCAAGCCGCACGTAGACGCGTAATAAAAAAAGAACAAAATATTGCATTTAAAGATTTAAATTTACATGTGTACAAGCATACATAGGTTAACACATACAGTCAATCAATTAAGTTTTGGTACAGGCGATTTTTTTTTTTTGCAACGGGCAACTGTTTTTTAATTATTTATTTTTCGCAATTTTTTTATAAAAATATGGTTACGATATCGTATTACTTGTCACGTAAAAACACATTTTTCGGATTATGACATACGTGAACGTACTCTTTACCCCATTCAGCTTATACCACTAACGGTATCACGTAATTTTCCNTCCTTCGTATGGTTTTCGATCCGTGAACAGATGTTACGATTCGAGCCCATAGCTGCAAACCTTGTGCAAAATTAAAAAAATTCTGCAAATTTCCATCAAAATATTACACTTTTTCATTACACTGACTGACGGTAGTCGTATAAGCTGAATGGGGTAAAGAGTACGTTCACGTATGTCATAATCCGAAAAATGTGTTTTTACGTGACGAGTAATACGATATCGTATGTGACGATTCGAGCTCTGATTTTTTGGGTTAATGTTGTAGAATTAACAATATTTTTATAAAAAATCTGCGAAAAATAAAATAATTAAAAAAAACAGTTGTCGGTATTACAAAAAAAAAAACAAAAAAATCGCAGTACCTAAATTTTATTAATTGACTGTATGTATGTATATCCTATTTGTATTTTGAAAAGTATTTGAAATGAAGATATGGTTTTCAATGCGTTAGTTTTAGCGTTGAATCACGCCTTTTGTGGAGTTTAAATAAAATCAAATTATATATGCACACGTAAAACTATAATGAATGTTCTTCAAACAGCCAACTTGAAAAAATGTATATGTACATAAATTATGATATTTTTATTTCCAGCTGATGGTATGGTGGCAAAACTGCTACGCGGCATAGTGAAGCGGATGAAGTGAATACATGTTAAAGAGTTTGACCACATACCTGTAACAACTTCATGCTCTTCACTCTCTTCGTTGTCTTGAAATGACAACTCTTGGTATAGGGTATTAGCAGAGCGTTGCTCCTTTTTGGTTGTTGAACGCCCAACTGCGCGCACGCATTTTCCATAATTCAATTATGTAACATTTTATTGAAGTTGTAATAACAGGATTCGAAAGGTTAATGTTTTTTTTTTGTATTGTTTTCCGTTTTAATTGATTTTTATTTAGGTTAACACAAATGTTGGGATTCATGGAAGAAACGTGTGTGTGGAATGCATATTATTGTCATAGTGACAGGAAGATTAAAGAAATAAAATAAAGAGAAAATCATTAGTACAATCGCAAACAGTTAATACTCGTACACACATATGTAAATACTCTTATTTATTATATTTTATCGAATCTTTGCTTTTCACTCACCATTGGCTGGTGCATTTGGCACAACGGGACTCGTATCACTCTGCGGTGATGTTGCTTGGTTCTGCTGCTGCAAGGTGTCTGTTTCAGCCGCACGCTCCACCGTCTGCAGGCTATCTAGCTCATTTGCAATGACGGCGGCCCGGAATCATCTGAGTTGCTGCCAACACTACAGATTGTCTCTGTATCCAGCATGACGGAGTTTTCGAGTGAAGCAAAGCCATAAGACACTGGACCGGAAGACCTATAAAATAATGACGATAAAAGCAAATGAACAGTGGATAAACATTCAAATAAAAATTATGAAAATTTCAAAGGAATTTTGCGAAACGTTGTAAAAATAAAGGTAATAGAAAATATTTTCAATTTCGGGGAAAAAAAAGAAAATTTTAGGCATTACCGAGCTATTGGATTTAACCTGGCTCTATTCACTTCCAATCGCTCTGATGCAGAACTCATTTGCGAGTGTGTCGAACCCATAAGCATTTTGGTGCGTTCCATGTAGTCAACATGGTTTTTGAAGAGCTCCGTGTAGCGCTCGTGTAGCTTGTTATACTCCTGCAGAGAGCGAATGTTTCAGTTGCATATACATATATGTATGTATTCATTTTCTAAAATTAAATCCAATTATAATAAATGCATATGCCTACCTTCTTCAATTCGGTCTCGCGCTCCTCCAAACGACTCGCATGCTCCAAACTGTTTTTATGCTTCAATTCGAGCATGCGCACAATGCTTTCCAACGACTCCAGCCGACTTGCGAGCTCTTTATTTTCCTGTTCAGCCACATCTTCGGCTTCTAGCAACTGCAATGTAACGGATGCTTATTAAATGTGCCTACAACNTTCTAAAACATTCACCAGCAGCGGCATAAGATTCTTCACCACATCTTCATCGTAACGGTTAATCATGCGTTCGAATTCCTGATAAATACTACCAGCTAATTGTTGTACCTAATTAACGAAGATAACGGTTATTGGTTAAGGGGAAATGTGTATGTATGTATGTACATAAAGAGCTGGGTATAAAAATTTTAAAAATGTAAAATTTATTTTATTGATGCGAGAAACGTCGCTGTGAGAAATATTTTTATATACAAATTTTTATTGAAAAAAAAACGTTTAATTCCGAGTAAAACTAGGTACCATTTATATAAATCAATGAACAATTTAAGCGACCCAAAACTAGATTTTTCAGCTAACTGGTAGTCCAATCTTGACTAAAAGAGACCACATATTTTCCTTTGAAATTTTGGCAAAAAAAAAGTTATAGAAGTGGAAAAAATATTCCGAAAATTTTCAAGCTATTTACAATGTTTATTATTTCTTTAAATAGTACAAATATTCTTCTTTCCAAATATACATATTTAAAATTAGGTAAAAAATTTGAGGGCGTTACAAAAATTTTAAACGCAGTTTCGTGAATTACTCGATCCGCCCTACTATCTATACTTAACAAATTCATGACCAGTGTTATTATTATTTAATGTTTTATATGTACTAGAGGTATACGCCGCCGAGCCACGCCGCCGCCGCCGCCG
>NW_016194159.1:0-3193 GCF_001687245.7 Rhagoletis zephyria | reverse complement strand
ATGTTGATGCGGAAATGAAGTGTTGCAAGTTTGTTAAAACTGTTCATATCGCCTTAGCTTCGATTTTTGTTCGCAGCATTGTCCGCGAACGAGGCGCAGATTATTAACTAACAAAGAAAGGGAAGTTCATACAATTCACTTCCCAGAGGTAGAGAAAATCTGAAAGCAGTTTACGTTTCTCCAAATAGTGTACCAGCCATTCCATAGCCATAATTTTGATACTTTTTGGACAACCTGTGGTTCCTAAGTCATTTCATAAGATCTTGACCAGATCATTGGTCTGGGTTGAAAATACCCGAAAGTATGTTTAAATTTGTTCCATGCAAGTCAGGTCGGAGGTGCATACTATCATACATTATTTATTTACTTATAACGTCTAAGTAAAAGTTTCAAGGCTTACAAAAATTTCAAAACAATTTATAAAACTTCAAAAAATTCTCATCAAAATTTCCAAATTTTTCAGTTTTGTAGCACATTCAATTTTAGTCTAATAAACGGCAAGCTTCAAGTCGCTAAAAATTACCCTTAATTTTTCGATTTTTTTTTTTTTGGGTGTTTTGCATTTTCTTCCATATAACGCGGATAAAAATGTTTTTTATATGAAAAAAATCCGCAACACCCTGCACCAAAAAATCTAAAAAGCAGCGATAACTTTTAGCAACTTGAAACTTGCACTTTATTACACTTAAATTGAATGGGCTACAAAACTGCACGCCCGAATATTTTCTTAATGTTCTTATTAAAAATTAGGAAATTTGTATGACAATTTTTTTAAATTTTATTCATTTTTTTGAATTTTGTGGAATCTTTGAAACATTTATTTATGTGGTTTCTGTTTTAGATTGAATCACATTTTAAATAAATAATATTAAAAATAAATAAATAAACATAGTAGTAGTAAAATAGGGATCTGTGTAAACAATCTTTATCTGTCACACACCACCCGAGTAATATGTACCTGAAAAGTGGAAAATAGGTTGGGTGGTAATACAGTTGAGGCCTTGTCACTCCCATCGTTCACACGCCGTCTGAGCCCAGCAGTGCATCAGCAGTGCATGGTCCAATCAGGGCACTTAACGGCACTAGCTTGTAGATATGTATATCTTGGCCTTAACCCAAATCACTCATGCAAGACTGGACTGGACCTGCACAAAAAGCTTTCGACACGGTCAGTTACACAGTACTGTTTAAAGCGATTGAAAAATCTTCCTCCAACCTGGACTTCAAACCAGGAAGAATTCAAACGGGGTTCATCCAACTGAGGTCATTTCGTAATCTTAAAGCCATATGACTGTGCGCTGTTGTCGCCTAAAAATGACATTGATGACTCGTGTTGAATGTAATGTTTATCTCTTAGACCTTTCCTGCTTCTTCACTGAACGTAACCTAAAACTTTATCTTACGAAATCAACGTAACGAAGAAAGTAAATCCAAATGTCCAGCGTATGGGTCGTAAATAGTCCGTAGGGGTTACCTTTGACAGGTTTCTTTGCTTATTCATGCACACAACTCCAATAGAAAACAAAGTACACAGTAGCAAAAAAGTTGTTTAACTGCTTGGCAGTCGCACTTTGAGCATAGACTAAGAAACGTTTTCGGGCAGTGGAAGAAGCCTTCGACTTTTCAGAGCACTGTACTTGGGACTTCCCCTTCTAACCACACAATTATTTTTCTACATTTCGAGGCTAAAGGGTTAGTAAGGAGGTCTTGTTGGGGAGATAGCGCAGGAATCACATCTTCAAGTACTTGCATAAGTCTAGCTTTTCGCAGGTACATTAAAGGTCAACCCAGATGCCAACAATACCAGGTCCAGTTATGTGTACGCCACCTAGAGGTACAGGTCTTAAACGGCATTCTCCGATAGTCAATCGACAACTTCGTAATCTCTCGCACCGTGAATTACGTTATCGGAGACCCACCACCATCTATCGCAGACGAAGGGTGCGGTTGGCTCGTGAGCCTCTTGCATGGATATTGTAACAGACTCAACTTCTACATATCGATGGTCCTACGCAATAACGACACAATTCAAAATTTGAAATAAAAAAATCCTTACTACTGTTAAGTGGTTTATGTCTCTAATCCTTCTCGAATCCATGTCTATTCTTTAGAAGTTACTTTAAAAGTCCTTACTTACCATTAGAACGACGACATCAGTTTGTGGATTATATATTTAGTATAATTTAGTGAACTGCTGTAACAGCTTAGTGGAATATCCTGGTTTTTCCTAACAAAATGAAGGCACATACCACAAATTAGAGGAACGACGCATATTAAGTAGAAATGTAAGCGCCAAATATTGACATAAAGATATTTTTATTTTGTATTTTTTCATGTCTCTTATGCAAGACAATCTTAGCTCTGCAGTAAAATCCGGGATTTTCACGATTCGGCACTAAAAAAAATACTAAAATAAAAAAAAAAGTTCCGTACGTCATGCGGACTGCGCCCATCGTGTCGGTTGAGCGGGAAAGGAGGTTAAACCTGTTTTGGTAAATTAAATAATTAATTAGAAAACATACTAGTGACGCGCTGAGTTTTGTGACTTTGCTAGAATAGAGCGGTTACTGGGGTTCACAAATCTTTACAAGAAAAAACCACAGTCCTTTGTCAGGAAGAGCTAGAGTGTATAGAACCGATTGCCTTGGGAATGAGAATACACCCTCCGCTGAACCATAACGACTCTCAAATATGGTCTACTACATATAGGCCATTCATCAAGAATCAGTCAACACCCTTTGTCAATCTCAATATAACCATTTAAATTCCATAATCGCAATGCTCGCAATACTTTGACACAATTCCATTCTGAATATTGTAGCAGGTTAAACTGTTCAGTCCAATTTGAATAAGATGCGCCGTACTCTATTTCATTTTGCTAAAATAAAATGCAAGTTTAGCTAAGACTTTTTGGCAATTTTTACCCCCCCCCCGCCCCCCCCCCTCCCTTGGCAGTGTTGGGCATTCAACAAAGGCAATTTATTTATATGGAGAAAATGAACAAACTATTTAACAAAAAAATGCCAAGACAATTATTTGTGAAAACTTGTCAATATGTGGTGCATTTATAATTTTGACACGGGGTGTATTTTTGCATGGTAAATGTGGTAAATCAATTAAAGATGTTATAAACTAAAATATAGACATTTTGTATTCATAAGTTGTAACAAAAGGCTAACACTTTCTTAAAATT
>NW_016194158.1:0-3193 GCF_001687245.7 Rhagoletis zephyria | reverse complement strand
CACCTCTAGCTCGCCAATAATTATGTCTATGCTTTCGGTGCTATTCAACGCCGAGCGACAGGTGCGCCGACAGCTGTCTACGCTGGAGAACTCACAGCAGGGCAGATCTGCAAAGATGAATGGAATATCTGTTTACATTCACTCGAACTAAAGGCGGGTCACATTTTTCAATTAACCCTGTCAGCGGCACAAAAGGTATTGAAATCATCTCAACTTACATTTGTGGGAGTTTGTCACCGGCGTCATGCCCGTTATGTTGTGTACGCATTGCAGCAGCTCGGCCTCGCGTTCCTCGTGGCACATCTCGCGCAGTCGGTGGTGGCCGTTGCGTTTGTGTGTGGCATGCGGTTCAAAGACATCGCGACAGGCCTGCAACAATAAATTTGTTAAGATTTTAATAGCATGCGAATTTGATTGGAGCGTTCGTAGGCTTTAACGCTGCCTGCAATCAACTAGCAAACCAGTCAATCAAGTTGGGAATCAATTGTTTTTCTTCTTTTTTCTTTGTTGTTGAAGTAGCCGCAGGCACCACCAAAGACATAGTCACTGTGGCGATACCTAATTGCATATGCTTAACGCCTACGTCTATTTAGATAAGAATAATTAAACGCTGGCTAGGAAATCCGTGAAGTAGTAGCTTTATGCGGTGCCAAGGCGGAAAATAAACGGCGTGAAATTTGCAAAATGTGCTCGTAAATCTCCTACAGAGGAAGTTTAGCCAGCTAAGCAGTACAAAAATGTCCTTCTCCCGCTCATAACCTAGCGGTGCAACAAGCCAAGTGCTCTATAAGTAAAGTGATTTTTCTTTTCCTACAACAGAGATGGTCCCTACATACATATGTGTGTGTGTGTGTGTGTGTCCCTAGACATTATTTTAGCACTAGACATTCTCCTAAGTCAATGTATCAACCAAAAATAGCACATACGTCGTTCTCCCACCTGCATCCAACAACAGTTCCCTCATTCCCCCACGCTGCACCCACCTGTAGGCATTCCGAAGTGCGCGCCGTACTACAACAACGATCGCCAGCCTCCTGATGTTCAAAACAAGCAAACATATGTTGCTCATCACTTTGACGGCACGCGTTGATTAGTTGTGGTTGCGCCGTCGATTCTGATGTGGCGCAGGCATTGCGGCAACGCGGCGACAAGCCCAAAGCGCAGCAACGTCTACCCGACCATTGGGCGCCACGTGCAACGGCTGAAAGGGAATAAAAATGAAAAGCAATTAAGAATATGTTCACAAAAATAAGCAGAACAACTACATAAATACATAAATAAATGAAGGAAAACAAATAATAAGGAAAGTATAAACAATTAGATTCCGTTGATGTGAGTAGTTTAGATTTTATTTTTATCAGATAATCGTGCTGAAATGTGAGCTTATAGAAGATCAAAAGTGAATACATTCTTTAAGCGTTTGGCTGGTTAGAAAATACTTTTTATATTTTTAAATGCTGCTCGTACCAGAGATCAAACCTAGGTCCTACCGGGCTGATGTACACACCTCTAACCACTCGGTTATGGCGCCCGCCAAAAAGGATTCACAATACAGACTCGTTGGCCGGTCTGTAGAAATAATGTAAGGAAGTCAGTTAAGAATTATCTTTTTATCGATGTGCCCGAGGGTATTGGTTCTAGACAATTGACAGACAACTATGTAGTCAGAGTTGAGTTGTGTCCCACAATACCAATTTACTACCTACAACTCAGTGAATTATAACAGATGCCTTATACTTAGCCTAAAGAAGCATAACACTAGTTTTTCTATCGGTAGCTGATGTGGCGAGTGCTTTATACACCGCCAAAGCTGAAGAAACAAAATTTGATAAACCACCAATTTTATTTAAATTCCATCTGTCGATTTAAAACTCTTAATAAAATTGAGGAAAGTACTCAGAGTCGAATATGGGGGCATCAATTAATTAATAAAAATATTTTAATTTTTTGAGTCTCGATAGCCGAGTGCATTCGGAAGCAGTTGGGAAGCTTAACAAGTCCTTTCCATCCAGTTTAGGAACAATTGAAGTTAACTTGAAAACGTAAGAAGAAGCTTACAAACATTTTCAGACCCTGTACCCCAGACCCCTTCCAACTGCAACTGGCTACACTTAGCCAATGCTGAGTAAACTAAAATATCCCGAGGGAGCGCTTTTCTGGCTAACACCTGGCATTCAGCGTAACGTAACATACTCTCTACATTGCTTTAATGAACCAGTGGTAATAGTCTCCAAGTCGATGGCTCTTATTTCCGTCTGGTTGTTGTAGAAGAGAGGGCTCAGAATAGGTATTTCTTGGTCCGCAAACAGTTATAGCCGTCGAAGCCAACATCAGAACATAGGTGAATAATTTGCTCAGCAATGGGGAGGCTACGAAAGCATGCAGGTAGTCCAAATTAAATTTAAATTAATTAATAATGCCCTCAATCTCGGAGGGTCGTGCTAGGTAGTTGCTTTCACTTTTTGAGTATCTGCCTCTACTTTGCATGGGATGGTATGAGGAATTTGGCAAAAATGTTTTGAGAGACGAGGAACTGAGCTAGAAAACTGCATACCAATTATTTTTCTAAAGAATTTTTATATTTTTTGCACAAAGTTTGGAATTTTGATTTGTATGCTTTTTGTTAGATAATGAGCTAGGATTTTATTTTATAGAAAAATATTAAACATTAAATAAATAAAATAAAATAAAAAATGTTCATATATCGGGGTGCCTAATACTTGTGGCCAAGGCTGAATGTACATGCTTGTACACAAACAAATTTCCTTACCTTCCAAANCTCCAAACGCAGCCCACGTCCATTTGCGTTATCGGTAGTGGCCAGCTGCACTAAGGAAAGCTGCAAAGAAAAAACACAATACACAAAAAAAAACGAATTAAAATAAAATATTTTGCGTGCAGATTAAATTACTTTTCACCAAAAGTCAATTAGTAATAAATTAGCACGTGTGACAGGCGCCAAAACTATGCGTTCATTGGTAAAAAAATAAAATAAAATAGAAACGGCTATTATAGATAAACAAAAGTGTGCGTTTGCTCGTGCCACACATATGCACTTACTTAATTACATATATATATACATAGGTGAAAATTGATAAATGACCGCCGTCAAGCAACTAAAGTAGAGCGTTGGCAAAAAAATGCCAAATACTTACTTGTAGTTTACAAAAAGCTACATTAGTTGAAAAGAAAC
>NW_016194157.1:0-3193 GCF_001687245.7 Rhagoletis zephyria | reverse complement strand
GTATAATTAACTACACACAGATAATTTCCATTATCTACAGACGTTGGAGTAGCAGCCACAAAGGCACCTTCGTTTCGTAGGTTAACACGTTGCGTTGTATTGAAACAATTCAAAGTAATTAGTTGGCGGTAATGCAGGTGGTATTCATGTATGTCGCCATGTGGTGCATCACTTCAATTGTGCAGAAAATTATCTCATGTCAGCTTACCGGATTTGTTTTGGTGACAGGCGCGAGGGTGATGTTCGTGCGTGCTGTTAATTCTATGGCCATTGGTTGAGCTCAGGACCAGAAATTTAGTGCCTAATTTAGTACACCGTAAGCACTCGATTGTAGTTAAAATCGAATTGGTATGGTTATTCCTTTAATACGAAATTGGCGTCTTTAATAGCTTTTGTAGGTGATTTTGTGTAAACCTTAGTAAGTAGTAGGTTAATAGGAATTAATAAACTATTTGCCGGAGAAAATCAGGTAAGGTATCAAAATGTGCGTAATTACCTCGGCTTTCAATGAGAATGTGAGATAAATTAAAATAGAAAAATTCCATTTTTTCTTTTAACTTCATCATGTTTGATTTTTATTTTTTTCAACCTGAATAGTTGTCAATCTTTATGGAGTACACTGCAAAAATGTGATAATGGAAAAACCAAAACTGTAGAAGTTACGCATGGTTTCATACCAAAAAAGTAAATAATAAAAAAATGCGATTTTTTAGTGCACAGGTGTACCGATTACCAGTAGCTCACTAGAACAAAATATGTATTAATTTTTACTAGAGAGTTTTTGGTTACGAGTTACGACGGTATTGAAGGAAATGAGCGCTATGCAAAAGTACGGAAAATATGTCAAACAAGATATGAAATAAAACTATTGATGTCAAAAATTTCGAAAAATCGTAAAAACACTCTAAAAACCCGGAAATTCCAAAAATATCCTGAGAAAATTACAATACTCTGACTGCAAAAATAAAAATCACAAAAGAAAAATCAAATATCCCAAATCACCGACGAATACTGAAATAAAATAAAAACCAAAAACCACGAAAGGTGCTTAGAAATCTCAAAGTATGGAATAAAATTGAAAAAATCCTGAAACATCTGCAGGTAATCCTTGAAACCCTTACAAAAAAAAACAAAAACAAAATAATAAATACGGAAAGGAATCCAAAAAAGTCTTGAAAACCACTTCAATTCTCAAAAATACCAAAGCCTTTAAAAATATTCTAAAAATCGTAAAATAATCCGCATTCTCTCAAAAACATCCCGCTAAAATACCAAAAGAAAGCATTAAAAAACACCGAAAAGTCTCGAAAAATCCTAAAAGTATCGATATGTCTCGAAAAATAACGGAAATTCACGAAAAACATTTTAACTCGCAAAACGTACCTTAGATGTTCCAAAATACTAGAAAATCTCGGAAAAATTCCAAAAACTATTAAAAATCAACAAAATTTAAGTAATCACAAACAACCGCGAAAATTTTCAGAAACATTGCTAAAAGACTAAAAAGATATTATATAAAAAAATAAATAGCCGAACAGTTCGAAAAAATTCATAAAAAAAAGTTCAAGGCCAAACAATTTTCAAAAAATTCAAAAAAACTAAGAAAGTTCTGAAAAAGTTGAGGGCATCTTAAATACATAAAAGTCGCAAATAAACTCCGAAAAAGCCTCAAAAGGTCATGAAGGAAAAACGTAGAGAAATTCGGGATTACAAGCAATGCCGGCTTTCAGGCTTATTTTCTTCCTTTAAGAATGAAAGAAATGCTCGGGGTTTATTTCTCAAAACAGTATTTAGAAGAAAAAACTCTTGGTTTCTTGATAATATTGTACATGGTTATTTAACAATTACAGGAGAGTAGCTAAGAAAATATTATAAATACTTACTTAGCATGTCCCTGGCAAGGGCAACTAGATTAAAAGAACAGCTGACGTTGATCAAAATCAGCAAAGTCAGGATACTTCTGGAAAATTCGGGCCAACCACCAATCCGAAGAGTCTCAAAATAACATCCGCTTTATAGCTTTTCATTTAGCGAGATTAGTGATTCTCTGGCTTTGAGAGGACTAACCTTTAAATAAGCATTCGGCAGATCTCTCCTAAAATTCTAGTACAAATCTGTGGGTAGGAAATAGCCAGCGAAAGAGCAACCATGCAGGTAGTGCTGCTGCCAGTTCCATCCTTAAAAAGAGATCAATATTGCTTTTTACTATTCTACGTACACAGAGTAAAGGAACGATGCACAATGGGACTAAAGCGGCTTAAAGTAGTAAAAAATGTAAGCTGAAATGTATAAAGTAGTTTACTTTGAAATTCATAAAATTTAGTACTTGGAGCCAAAAAAGTTGGCTCCAAGTTAAAGAATTCCGGCTTAAACGAGCAGGGCACAGATTTCATCAAAAAAAAAATTATTTTTTTTGCGCCTGTTTTTCTGGAAATACTGGATGATAATGTAAACCGATTTTGACGATCTTTCACATTTATGCTTTTCTCATTAAAACCAGCATATGCTCTGAATTTCATCAAAAAAGGTTAACATTTACTATTTCCGCCCACAAGAACTGTGGGCGTGGTAGCGCATTTAGTTTTACCATTTTCCACATCTCTTCATTCCTAAGTGCCGAATAGCGCATATACGAAATTTCAGCGAATTTTTAGTGCGGTTACTAATTTTGGCCGCAGCTTATATGGGGTTGTCCCACTGTGCGATGATAGTGTGGTTGATAATTTGTTACGGTTCGTTGAGTCGGAGAAAGTAACATTGATTTTAAGATGGAGGATGCAAAAAAAGGTAGACAATATGTTCAAGGATTAATACTCACCAACTTCGTCTTTAGATAATGGCCAAAACTTTCGGAAATTTGCTGAGAAACGTTTATTAGGCAACACTCAACTTTAAGTATATTTTTCTAATGTTTTTTTTTTTTGAAGGAAGAGAATGTTGGCTTCCATTTTAAAGCAACTTTTTCCTCACTAGTCTTCACAAACCAGTTGGCTCGTATACAGATTAGGCGATTTAAATTGTGACCAAATATTCTGTGGTCTTCTGACTAACCTACTCTATCTTATTGCCATGAAAAGTCTATGCTTTAGAAGGTCATTCCTAGTTACCAGCCTTAATGTCGCAACGGCTTCTTCTTGAAAACATACCTTCCAATGGAGTACATGTGACTTCGATCAGACTCGAGTAGCTACTT
>NW_016194156.1:0-3193 GCF_001687245.7 Rhagoletis zephyria | reverse complement strand
ATGCTGCACTTTCGTAAAGATATCGACCAGTATAACCATTTTTGTCATAGAAATTTTTTTGTGAAAGCTGATAGTTTACGAGTTATTATCGTTTAAAGGTAACTTTTCTTTTGCCAATCTGGCCACAGCATCCAATGTTCCAAGAATCGAGTCTTAAGATAAAATAAAGAGAAATCTTTCAGAAACAGTGCTAATGGTGTATTAAACGTAGTGTTTTCTAGTGGGAGCCAAAATCCAAAATTAAAGAAAAAGTGACATTTTGAANCCAAGAATCGAGTCTTAAGATAAAATAAAGAGAAATCTTTCAGAAACAGTGCTAATGGTGTATTAAACGTAGTGTTTTCTAGTGGGAGCCAAAATCCAAAATTAAAGAAAAAGTGACATTTTGAACGGTATTTTGAGGGTTAAGTTATTGTTGTTGTAACTTCTCTATAGTTTTCCTATATTATATGATCATTTATCTTCTTCCATTATGTCTTTTCTAAGCGAAGATCTACGATTTTGAAAAAAAAATCGTGTTTTGCCTATAGTGCGACGCCTCTAGCCATTGTGTATCACAACTTTAAGTTATCGATGCAAATTTTTTTTAATCCGCTCCCTTCGCCAAATCCTGGCTACGCCACTGCTTCCAGACAAGAATCCCCTCATTGGGTTAATGAGGGGAGGATTCAGTCCTGATATCGTATTCTGACTCAGTAGCCATTTATACTGTTTTCTCTAAGTTAGATCTGATGGCAGGAAGTGGGGTAAACTCGTAAGAACTCTCACTTAGCCTTAGTTTTCGTCTGGCAGATCTCTGTAGCGTTTTTCAAGCTGAACTAACAGTATAAAGGAAGCTGCAAGATGGCGGATCGATTCTTTTATAAGTCTGCAAGCGGTAACTATCTTTTCTGATAGCCCGAAGATTGTTATGGACTCTAAATGGGCTGGCATGCAGTTAAGTCGCTAATGATATATTGGTGCCAGATCATAAATACATACCGGCCAACTGTGTTGCAGATGAACTAGCAAGGAAAGGAACCTTACTGTATGCAATCAGTACCGCACGTTATGCGGATATCCCGCTATCTTCCTGCAAACTCTGGCTGGAGAATAACTTTATCGAACAGGCAAATACAAGATGGTCTGCAAAGCCCACGTGCAGGATTGCAAGGCATATCTGGCATAAGCTGGATAAGCGTAGATTTCGACCTCACCTCCGCTTGGAGCGATCAATGTTCCGACATGTAAATGGAGTTCTCAGCGGGCACTGCCTGATGGAAACCCAATCTGCTAGAATGGGTATGCAGTCAAATGTCGCAGATGCCATGATGACAAGGAAATCGAAAGCATGTAGCATTACCTAAGCCACTATTCTCTGAAATGTTTGGCTTAAGTGGATTTAGCTCTTCATCAGAGCTACGAATTGGTTCCGTTTCCAAGTTAGTAGCAGTGACATATAGAGTCTTTAATATGGCATCATAATGGGCCATTGGTCACCTAAGTGTCTCCTTTTCCTGTGCGGAATGAGGGCCGTCAAAATAACCTAGCCTAACTTACCTAAGTCTCTGACCGACGCAAAGTGCCGCCTAAGTGGGCAAAAATCGAAAAATATTATATCTGCAACGTGAACTTGTTTGGTTTTTTTGTAAAGACAATTTATCCACTAAAAATAATTAAACAGAAATTTCCCGATAAAATAAATTATATGCCGCTAGGAAGCCTTTAAAGTGGACAAATTTCGTACTAATTTCATACATACAGATACATAGTAGAGAACTATGGGAATAAAAACTTCGAATAAAATTAAACACTAGGTGTCGCTGCGGTATTCCAGAAAAAAAAAATTGATCAAAATATCAAAAAATGGTAAATTTTACTGGAATGAATAAAAAATGTATGTAAAAATATGTTATTTTTTACTATTTTATTAAATAATACAGGTTTCTAGTTTCGAAAGAGGAAATAAAAGCCTGCTAATTTGTTGCACTTTTTGAAGTAGGTAATGCATTTTTTGCTAATGCATTCAATTATTTTTTAATTTCTTGTCAGTGTCTGCAGATCTGCAAGATTCGTTCTATTTTCATAGGGTCAGATTTTTTTTAAAGAGTTGCCACCCGTAAAAAATTTAATTCAAATTTTTTAATAATTGAAACGAACTATTCAGAGATGGGTATCAATCGAAATGTGTTTGAAAAACATGTATATAAGTACATGTAGAGGGCTGCGACTTGTTAAAAAAATCAAGTTCCATTGTAATTAAATTAGGTAATTGAAATTGACAAGTATCATCATATGGGAGTCACATGAACGGGGTTTAAAAAGTTTTAAGCTTGAAAATATTACGAAGAGGGTTGCCACCTATTTTTAAAAACAAATTTAATTTAATCAAAATAATAATTGTGTCAAAAAAACGGTTTACTACATCGTATTTGTTATTTTATTACAAATACATACATTGTCAATCACTGAGTTCTTCTGATTACATTCCTCTCAAACCACTGGACTCTTGAATTAGCTCATTAATGTTTTACTCTTCACCGATTGCTTGCTAAATTTGTCAAATTTTTCTTCTGTCTGATACCCATATTGATATACATATTCCCGTTACCTTATTCCCTTAATTAAAAATTTTTTTCTTATAATGTGGCAGCCCTTCTACGTGTCATTTAGAAGTAAAGAATTTTTAAACCCCTTTTCAACTGATACCCATATTTTAATATATAATTCATTTAACGTATTAAATAATTAATTTTAATAAAATTTGTAACAGGTGGCAACCCTTTCCGAAAAACTAAAACTTCATTGCACATCTACAGGTCCAGCCCTGTCATTTGACACCCCATTTTTGAAAATAGAACGATCTATATGTACATACATATGTAAATGTCACAAGAACCCAAATTGCCAACTTCGAACTGCATTCACGGAGAAAGTCTTAAAGTTATTCAAAAACAAATTGGATTTTTGCAGATCAATTGCTTCAGTTTTACTAAGAAGCGAACTTTAATTTAAATCCGTCCATAATTCTATTTTGCTCACATTTTATATGGAGGGGAAGCACTGTGCGACGATGTCAATAGCGCCGCGCTTTTGCTGTATAGGGCACAAGAGAGTGAATCGCCTTGTCTAGAGCCTGGTTTGGTCCCAAACAGCGCGAAGAGATCTTTCCCAATTTGAACGGAGCTGAAGGTTCTACTCAGCGTTACTATAC
>NW_016194155.1:0-3193 GCF_001687245.7 Rhagoletis zephyria | reverse complement strand
ATGTGCATTCAAATGAGGTTGAATCAACACCACGCGTGCGTGTTATTTGACTCTTTACAACTCCTGTCAGTAATTGTCACCGACGCTTGCTTTGGTCTGCGTGCATTTTGTATTATTCGCGATAAAGCTGTTGGCGTAGCTGATGCTCCTTCGGTGACATATTCGAGATGGGATTAGAACTAAAAATCCTGCCCCAGGTACTCAACTGCTGAGAGCTTTGTAAAGTTCTGCTCACCAATTGTTATTGTGACAGAAGAAGGTGGAGCTTCCTGCTGGATATGAGCACTGACTCTGTTTTCTGCTTTGCGATCTGAAATCCATTTTGCACAATCCACGATTGAACGGACGCTGATTGTTATATCGCAAATTGCGCTAAAATGTTAAGGTCCTTCCATTTGTGTAATAACTCACACCATGAAATATGCGTAGCAAATATTTAGTTATTCCGTTTATGTGCAACGCGATACTGTACACTCTATTATTCACAACACTTTGTATGTGCTCATTTTAGGCCACGGTGAGTCCTGCCACTTCTCACGTCTTCTTGATAGCGACTAGTGGATTCTGGGGTCCCTGATTTTCCGTTTTCCGTGATGGCAAGACTATTTTTTAGTCAAGTCCTGTTCTAACAATATATAAAGATTGCGCTAGCCAGGCTATGCTCTACGCATGGATAACGTCGCTCCATTGAAAAGACAATTCGCCTCGACTCCCTTGGATGGACAACGAATGTCAGGGCGCCCACGAACAAAATGCAAGGACCAAATGCTGAGGGAGTGGCTTAGGCTCGAAAACTTCCTCCAATGCTGCGCATTCCCTCCGTAATGCATACCAGCGCTTGACGTTAAAGTTTGTTGAAAGACAGACTTACCGTGGCTAGAGTAGTCTTCGATACCCAAGACATAGCGACATATGTCACTTTCAGTCGTGCTATTATGGTTCTTTGGACACAATATTTGCTTCCTAAGCGTTCGTTACAGCTGGATAAGGGCGCGTTCACATAAATAAGTCTTTCACAGGCTATCGCACTTGCTGACGTATAATATGAATGTTTTTGCGACAACAAGTACGATAGCGATCCGAAAATTGCCGCTAACTTTTTGTAGAATATCTTCCCAGAGCTAAACCAAGGTACCTGCACTCGGTAATGACATTTACCACGACTCCAACCAGACTTTCATGCGTGGCAGAGTTATACTTTTACCAGTTCGTCCACTACTAGATTCCACAGGAGAGAAGACAGCACAACACAATGCGCGCCTACCATTTTTGATTGCAACTATACCAAGCTGTTCCCAACTTCCGTTTCAGCAACGCTGGGTTGAAGAAACTTTGCTATCCATCTGCGTAAAGTTGGCAACACTTTTCAATTTTAATCTTAATTGCAACAAAGTCGCCGTCTGGGTTGTCAATAATCTTCTTCGTCGCTTTCAGCTGAAGTTTTCAGTTGTAGGCCTGGATGCTATAGCAGGATTGTATGTAGTCTCTTATAACAACTTTCGCAATGAAAGTGGGTAGAACAAATAGTAAAGGAGAGCCCTTCTTAGGTTTTCGTTGCCTGGTTTCTATACTTTCTCTAAGGCTTGTGAGGTCCTGCAACTACCATGGTGAGAGATCCTCAGAGAAAATTGTGGAACTGCTTCCTTTCGAAATGTATTCGGATCGAATTTCTGTCATTTTTTGGCAATTTTGGTGTGGTCTCCAAGCTATCGGAAGCATCAACAATCAAAAAGTTTATCTTTACCTTTCTTTTCTCCTCCCTCTTACTTCGTCTTATTAGGTGAATATTCCCCTTAGCACCCTATGCGCTTTGCTTGGTTGAAAATCCTGGGTACTTCGTGTTTAAATACTGCCAATGTCTAAGACAAAAAAAAAACAGTTTTGACTCGGTATGGTCCCGGGACAGTTAGATCAAAAGGAGTCCTCTCTCCCAGCATTGATTTGTACTTCCTACACACATAAGTATTTACATATGTATGTAATTGTAGATGAAAATTTATAAAAAATAACTGTTACTGTCATGTAGACAACATAACTGTGTACTTTTTCAACCAATCAACTAATCAAACTGTCACTTTTGACACTTAACAAGTGTGTATTCATATTTTACAAAAAGCTCAGCTAAACCAACCCACAAGCCAAGTCAAGCAAAGATCTAGTTACCAATCTTATTCGTATGAGCAACTGCCGCAAAAAAAAACTAACACTGCAAAGTAATTAATTTTTAATTAGTTGAGTAGTTGCCGCATTTCAAGTGTAGCCTGTCACCTTAATGCATGTTTCATGTCATCATCGCACTTCTGCAATAAAAAGAACGAGGCGGATCGGTCAACTACTTGAATCAAACTAAAAAAGCATCTCGTAAAGATTTGTACTTGTTTTCTTAGCCCAGCTTAGGACAGACCACGTATAAGCCGCTTCATATCAGCCTGTAAGCATAAAATCAGTTTGACTTAAAACACGCTAACAATTATATGGATTTGGCTTAAATATTAGTTGTTGTTAAGTCGTTTTAATAATGTGACCTTTTTTTACCACTGAAGTAGTACAACATTTAAGTAAGAAAAAGAAGAGCTTAATTTCTTTTAGTCAGTTTTGAGAAGAACATTCATTCCTTCCTCATCTCAAACCTAACTGCTTAGGTGGCAAGCGTTTGCAGGGCTAAGGTTCAAACCCTTTGGCTCTCACATCCTTAATAGCCACGAGGAGCTCTGGGGCATTAAAGTTAGCCGATTCGAAAATTGAGCCGATTAACTCAAGAAATTTTATCTATTAAGTTCTGGGTGACATTCGGAATGTGGTATCACAAAGCACAATCTCCTAATTGTCTAAGCAAGTCGCTGTGCATAAAGCTGCGGCCTAACCTAACCATCGTAAATTAACTAATAAGGACTTTTAGGCAGCTTTAAAAGCCTTGGTATTGTGAAAAACTTCGCTTTGGTTGGCAAACTAGGACTACGTAAAGAGGTTGCCTTGTGCTGAGTTCAAGGCCATTAAGGGATTAATGGTAATGAAAGGGATCTGCCAAAATATGCGACCCAATGCAGACCGTATGGTTAGCAGACAGGTAACTGTTTCTGCCGTTAGCCCCCAAAGTACAGTTCATTTAATCTGTAGACGTTCTAAGATCCTACTGATCTAGACTCTCGAGATGCTCCGTGAAAAGATATAAATCGCTTAATGTAGGCGCACA
>NW_016194154.1:312-3193 GCF_001687245.7 Rhagoletis zephyria | reverse complement strand
AATAAATCATCTTACCACCCTGTCGGAAAAATCAACCAACACCAACAGAAAAATTTATTGATCATTTATGTAAATTTGAAAGCCTTAAAATAAATAACTTTTTTTCTAAAACTTATTCAATTAAAGATTTTCCCATATATTTGAGCTTTCTCAGAATACTTATTAAATTTGACATATGTAATTCTGTGCAAGAAGTCACAAAAAGTTTCCATTAAAGTGAGAAAAGCAAATAAAAGACGAATTGCGAATGCAAAAGTTTAAGTATTTACATATGTATTCACATACATACATACATACGCACATATGCGTAAGCAGTAATGTTGCAAGCAAGTTGAAGTCAACAAAAAGGTGAAATGATTGAATTATGTACTTCTTAATTAAAGCCAGCTGCTTCGACTTACTTTAATCAAAAATAAATGACAACTTTAAATGAGTTTATTCAGCATATTTGTGATTTTATTGAAAAATTATTTCAGTAATGAAATTAACAAAAATACATACATACATACATTACGTAAATGTTGCAATTACGAGGATGTTTGCAATAAGTGATTTAAGATACAAAACAAAGTTAATTAAATCTTTTGCTGTTAAACTTCTTTTATTCGATTCATTTGGAATAATATTTTGGTGATAACACTTTGGTAATTGTTCGACTGAGCTACTCCTCCAAATTGTAGTGTGCGTCTTGATGTTATCATGGCTTTTCATGGCAGAAATACATTGGCTGCCGAGGGGTGAAAGTTTGTCCCTTTTATTTTTTCTTTTTATTAAAAAAAATAACAATTATTCAAATAAAAGTCTTCGATAACTGTTATCTAAGGTATATAATTTAAAAAATGAAAAATAACTGTCATTTGCAGATTATTTAGATAAAAATAAAAAAAAATAGTTATTTTGAATTTATAAAATAAAAGTCTGAAATAACGGTTATTTAAAGAGTGATTAAATAAAATTCAAAAAATAATGGTTAAAGAGCCATTTTTTTTAATAAAAGTTGTAACTGTTACGGTGCTTGGTTAAGAAAGTACAAGTAATCGATGATTTAACAAACAATTTTTCACTTGGATCAAAGTATGTATTTTTAAAACCCATATTTATAGCCCAAATTGTGTATGTATTAATTTAAGTATAGACATACAGTGATGAACAAAAGTATTGGCACAGTGATTTTTACGCAATATTTGCAAAGTTTTTTATTCTAATTTTTTTCGCAAATTTTTTATAAAAACATAGTTCATTTTACACCAAAGAACATAAAAATAACATCTCTAAACTTTGTGCAAAACTCAGGAAAATTTAATAAATTTGCACACTAACTCGCAACTTTCTATTCAGATCTTTTAGAAAAATTCTAAGTATGCAGTTGTGTAGTCCATTCAATTTTAGTATGACGAAATGCAAGTTTAAAGTTGCTAGAAAATCGCGCTGATTTTTGGCAATTTTTTTAGTGGAAGGTGTTGCTCGTTTTCTTCATACAGAAAATAATTGTCGAATATACTCTGAATGGAAGAACTTGCGTGAAAAAAAATTACCAAAAATCAACGCGATTTCCTAGCGACTTCAAACTTGCACTTTGTTATGCTAAATTTGAATGGGCTATAAAACTGCATACTCTGAATAAAAAGTTGATTTTTATAAAAAAATATCGAGAATAAATTAGAATAAAAAAATGTTTGCATATATTGCGAAAAATTCACTGTGCCCTATACTTCTGTTCGGCACTGTATGTACGGGTATAACTGAACTCAATTGTTTCGCCATTCACTCAAGTTAAGTTGTGAATTCTAATCAATCAAGCTGAATAATGTCAAATGTGCGAGTGTGCGTTCAAATGTGTCATGGAATACTATCGAAGGTCCTCACCGATTTGGCTGAAAGGACAATAGCTACTGGTATAATATGAGTAACGCTAGTAGGCAGTAGGTATGTAAGTGTGTCAATTCATACCACTGCCAGACCCGCAAATACATACACAAAGGCGAGACACCTGAGTATAAATTAATCGCCTTACTGATTAATGGCTCCGAACATTAATTGTGCACACTTTACAGCCAACTAAGTTGATGAGTGTTTCTAATGATGGCGTATTGATGGCTGACTGTGCGCTAAGTGTGCTATTAGTTTTCCATTGATTGAATGAAAAGGTGAAAGGTCGAAAAGCGGCGAAGAGTTGACACTGATGGCATGATATCGAAATGAGATATGGGCAATATAGGCAGAAATTGATTGCATTGAAGAGGTTGAGCTTAGGTACAGATGGCGCGAGTTGCAAATTGCTGACAATTTAGCAAATTTAATGAAACTGTACAAGCATAGGCGGGGGACATTGAATATCAACACAACGAAAAGGGATTGTAAATGACATACATATGAATAAGGATTGGGAAGTATAGATAGCAAAAGTAGTCCGAACTTAATTCTCAAAAGGAACGACATTACCCGATTTTTAAAGATAGCAAAGAACTCGATCCTTAAAAGTACTCAATGCCTCCTAACACTAAATACGACATACATACATATATACATGTTATTCAACTGAAGTAGCCCTCATTTAAAAAAAAAAAGTCATTTACTACACACATAAACAGCGACATCTACTAAATTTCATTTCAAACGTAAAATAAAAAACACTCTGCCACAATTAAACCTATCGATTACGTGCTAAGCACCTTCGAACGGCTTTCAAGCACACGCTTGAGCACTCTGTCCATACAGCTGTTAAAAAAACGAAACATACATACAAACACTTGTACGTGACCGTGACCGTAAGAAGAATAAAATTTACAATTTACACACAAATCTTTCACACATACAACCAAAAAGGAAACCACATGCTGCTAACAAATCAAAACGTAACAAAATTTGAAGAAAAAAAAAA
>NW_016194154.1:0-227 GCF_001687245.7 Rhagoletis zephyria | reverse complement strand
CTGCCACAATTAAACCTATCGATTACGTGCTAAGCACCTTCGAACGGCTTTCAAGCACACGCTTGAGCACTCTGTCCATACAGCTGTTAAAAAAACGAAACATACATACAAACACTTGTACGTGACCGTGACCGTAAGAAGAATAAAATTTACAATTTACACACAAATCTTTCACACATACAACCAAAAAGGAAACCACATGCTGCTAACAAATCAAAACGTAACAA
>NW_016194152.1:0-3193 GCF_001687245.7 Rhagoletis zephyria | reverse complement strand
ACACATTCTAGTTAAACGTGAAAACTAAAAACTACTAAAAAATCACACAATTTCCTTGAGAGTGTGGAAAGTTTTTTGGAAAATATGTTTCCCTTGTCCCTGCAAGGGTTAATATTCCTCTTTTGTTCTATGCTACATTTGATTTTTATTTCCCGCTTATTTTTTAACCCTTTCGCCACACTTTTGATCGCTTTGATTGCAAATTAAATTGGTATCAGTTGTCTTACTGTATCCCCCACACATACCAAAGTAGATAACTGTAATTTCTTGAAAATCCAAAAGCAATTTTCTGCTCACATTAATTTCCCTTTTGCTTATGGCCAATACCAGGAAGAAAAATAAGTGCCTTGGAAAAATTACTAAGCCGTAACTGCCAGCACAAAAAAGGGTACAATTCTGAGTAAAATTTATTTTCGTTAAACTCAATGTTAACCGTCTACACTTTACCTTCCACCAACTATGTACTTACTTGCCTACTTTTACGAGCATTAAACCCGCGCGCTCCTTCAACCTTTTGTCTCCAGCTGCGCTCTGCTGTAGGCCAATGCCACTCATTTGACTTTCACCAAAAAACAATAGGCCGTGTGGGAAGAAGTGGTAGTGGTGGAAGAAAAAGGTTTGCTCAAGCAGAAAATGGAATATCCTTTTTATTTGCTAGGCTTATGAAACGTCGCCGCTTTTGCCATGTCTGTGTTGGTCTGTCTAAACGAAACTAAAAAATCCACTTTCAAAAGCAAATGTTTTGGGTGGAAGGAGCTGAGACGTGAGGAAAACTTACCATAAGTTTGCCTCTTTCATTGAGCAACTCAAGTGGCTTAGCCGGATTATATGTGAATGCTCATACACACATACATACATACCTGTAAGTAAACTCATTTATTGATATAAAATCGTGCATGTGTATATGTGTATTTATTTGAATCTTTCCCACTGGGAAAATAGGTAAGCACCTTACGAGGTAAGCCATATTTTCNAGGATTATATGTGAATGCTCATACACACATACATACATACCTGTAAGTAAACTCATTTATTGATGTAAAATCGTGCATGTGTATATGTGTATTTATTTGATTCTTTGGAATTTGATTCATAAAGAAAATATCTAAGCACCTATGTGCATATACNTTACTTACTTTGTAAAGCGGCTCAGAAGTATGTCTGATACCAAATGTACATTCTAAATTCCTACTTACATAAGGCGGCCATGCCTTTGTAAAAGTAAGGGACGTTCGGCAGGGAAATGGTAATGACTGCCAGGTGAAGAGTAAGTTGCTAATAAGGTATTATTACGTGCTCCTAATTCCCACTGGGTATGTAATTTGATTCATAAAGAAAATATCTAAGCACCTATATGCATATACTATTCGTAAAATAGTATTCATACAATCTATTAAGACACATACATACAAGTGCACATGTATGCTCGTATACTCCTCCACTTGCGCATTGATGGTGCATGTATGTAAGTGCTGCACTTGTGTAGGCCTAGAGTGTGCTTGTGTGCGTGTTTTTTATTTTTCGCACAAGGCGAAACACCTGTTGGCATTGAGAAATTATTTTCCTTGAATTTATTTTATTGAATAAAGTAAATTAAATGGCTGGTTGAACTTTTTTTTCCAAACCTTGTCTATAGAATTCATAGGGCAGCTTATCAGGTGTTTAAAGGTATTTCCGGAAGTATTAGAGATATTTCGCTTGATGGAATTTTATCTTAGCTTGTGCGCGACAATGCATGGATAGAATATGGGGGAAAACAGGAATTTTTAAAGTCATTAACCCTTCTGTGAAACGTGAAACAATTTGTAGAGTATGGCAGAAGTGCGCAAAGGAGTATTGTCGTTCTGCTGGGTAAACAATTGCTGTTCCGTGACCATACTCAATCCCAATCCCGCAAAAAAACTATGCGATCTAAATAGAGTATTCCAGGACTAGTCTCCATGGTGTACAATCAGGTATTATGTAAATAGTCGCAACTAGTCTCATAAGGGTACAATAGGAGATCAATTAATCCTCGTCCTCCACTCATCCCTAACGGGTACTATTAAAGATTTAGCAAGAGATTACGAGGTGTGCATAGCTGCATGGTTAGCGCTTCTGACTTTGCACATCGATGATGCGTGTTCGATTCCTGCTGAAGTCTAGAAAGAGACTTAGACTTTGTTACTTTTCCCATTTTCTATAAAAAACCTAATCGTGGTNCATTTTTCGCACAAGGCGAAACACCTGTTGGCATTGGGAAATTATTTTCATTGAATTTATTTTATTGAATAAAGTAAATTAAATGGCTGGTTGAACTTTTTTTCCAAACCTTGTCTAAAAAATTCATAGGGCAGCTTATCAGGTGTTTAAAATTATTTCCGGAAGTATTCGAGATACTTCGCTTGATGAAATTTTATCTTAGCTTGCTCGCGACAATGCATGGAGAGAATATGGGGAAAAACAGGAATTTTTAAAGTCATTAACCCTTCTGTGAAACGTGAAACAATTTGTAGAGTATGGCAGAAGTGCACAAAGGAGTATTGTCGTTCTGCTGGGTAAACAATTGCTGTTCCGTGACCATACTCAATCTCAATCCCGCAAAAAAACTATGCGATCTAAATAGAGTATTACGGAACTAGTCTCCATGGTGTACAATTAAGCATTAAATAGTCGCAACTAGTCTCATAAGGGTACAATAGGAGATCAATTAATCCTCGTCCTCGACTCATCCCTAACGGGTACTATTAAACATTTAGCAAGAGATTACGAGGTGTACATAGCTGCATGGTTAGCGCTTCTGACTTTGCACATCGATGATGCGTGTTCGATTCCTGCTGAAGTCTAGAAAGAGACTTACTTAGACTTTGTTACTTTTCCCATTTTCTATAAAAAACCTAATCGTGGTACAAAGCTCAATAACAATATTGAAAAAAATATTAATAAGCCACAATAATATAATTTTAAACACATTGAATTTTTCTTTTTACTTATAAATCAGTGAAACGAAGAATTTTCAAATTTTTCGTGGTTTTTTGAAAAATTCTTCTAGAACTTCGTCAACTGAAAAATGTATATCTTATTGAATATCCATTGATATGCTAGACCGTTGAGCCTTTCTTAACATGTTGTATTTCTCAAGTAGGTTTTAATTCTTTTCAGGAAGAAAAGCTTCGTTCAGGCGTGGCTATTGAAACGGGCAAAAGTGCCAATA
>NW_016194151.1:0-3194 GCF_001687245.7 Rhagoletis zephyria | reverse complement strand
CTTTGTACACATAACAATTGTTTGTAAAAGCATGGTGGAATCGAGATAGGTATAGACATATATATGCCAAACTGCCCGAATGAAAACAGAAATCAGAATCGGTCCGTCCGTCCGATTGTGCACACGATAAATGGAGACAAAATGCAGATATCTTAACGAAACGTGTATTTCGTTTGGGCTAAGCTCATACCGGATTTAAAATGGGCAGAATCGGATAAAAACCGCGCCTACCTCCCATATAATGGTAGACTTCAGAAATACTAAAACTACGATATTTTTTTGTTACTATTGAAGCTTAATCGAAACAAAAATTGATATCTATAATGATCTCTTGTCGGAAAACAAGAATATTATATATTTCTGGAAGATGGGCATAGCCCCGCTCATGTACATACCTCCGTAACAGCTTTGCCAACTTCTGCTAAACTTGACAACAAACTTGATGTTGTATGTAATTTTTGAAATCGGACTAAAACTACGCCCACTTTTCATTCAAGGGTAAATTTCAGATATTTCGTAATTTAAGGACGCCAATGTAATCAAGGTGGATACACACAACAATCCCTTAAAAAGAGATAACATTATTAAGGAATTTTTGAAAATGGGCATTTCGGTTAATTTTGGAGTACTCCTTGATCCTTAGAGAGCCCTCTTTACATTCGTGCATGGACCAGTCGTGGTGTTTTCAGGAGAATTCCATTTCTGCTTGTATTGAAATGAAAACATTTCCATTATGAGCAACAAATAAACAACGTAGCTTGCATCTAGGCGCGTTTAGATGTATGTTTTGATTTTTTTTTTTTTTTTTTTCAAAACGCTTTTATTGCGTACTGTCTCGCCTTTGCCACGGTAACAGCTTGTGAAAGAAGAGGTGACTAAGTGGTACTTTCTCTTTGTTTTTGTTAGTGTATTGGTTAAAGCGCTTTTTGCTCTAGTTGCGCAACACTAAGTAAGTTAGCGCTAAAGAGTCTTTGCGCCTTTGTATAAGTACATATGTATGTACATACGTAGAAATGTGTGTGGATGGATATGCTTATGTGACTAAAAGTACTTGTATACGACAGCGCGTTCAGTTTCAACATCCGCGATTATGTCATCAGCATTCACATTAGCTGCGCCACCGATTTTTACTCTTCCCCCTTCTTCTTCTTCGTTGGCACACCAAACACACAGATGAGCCGCCTCCATAGACACTGAGTGCACTTTAAACGAAGGAAAAGCCACTCAACTCCACAAACACCGAGTGCGAATGTATTAAATTTTTGGTGTCGTTAGGCTGTCAGCGGCGTAGAACAGCCGTGGCGCACTCAACAGCTAACTATCCGTGTTTGTAACCCTTCACCTCGATTTCAGTTAGGCTTCAAAGCCGTTCGTTCTATAAATATCTCTTAATGTACACATACATACATACATGTGTATCAGTTGGCATGCGTGCGTATGTGTGAGTTCTATTTACTACCTTACATGTTTGCTTTAGCTTATTATCATCAACCGCGACAGCTTTTGTACCAGCCACTGTCTACATACATACATTCGTCCACCTGTCAATACAATTCTCCAGTCGTTCGATTATCCTGATTTCTCCATTTACACGAAGGATTTATGGAAAATATGTTGTATGTGAATTTATATGTATAACGGCCCTGCGGTACATTAAAGTGTTTCGGAACTCGCGCCGAACCAGCTTGAAAAGGGACGGTACTGGTTCTTTATCTATATACCAAATCAATGCTTTCAACTCCACTTTCTAACATGGCAATGTCATACGAATTCGTAATTGCCAGCCCACCTCCCACTCTGCATAACTTTTGAACTCATTCCGAAGTAGTTCCATTTTGGACACATCTGGGACAACAAGTTTCTTATGAGAATAATATTTAAGATCCGACCTTTGGATATATTTTCGTGTTTTATTTTCTTTGACAGATTCTATTTTATTTGTATAAAATATTATATTTTGATATTCAAACGGTACGCAGCAATTTAAATTTGTTAAATATAACAACTCATAGCTGCCTGCAGCGCGATTTGAACTCGGTACGAACGATGTAAAAATTGGAGGTCTTCTCGCATTGTACGAGAAGTCGGAATTTGCATATTTACTTCCCAGCTTTCACATGCAAAATGTGAGAAACTTTGACGACAGCGCAACTAGCACACCGTAGGTTTCAACTGTCCCGCTTTGCAGCCATTTTGCAGTAGTTTACAGAGACAGTTGTGAGATATGTATGTAGGGCGGAACTAGCGCTTTGCCAAACTGTCACTAAAATTTTGTTGCAGGGGACATCATATGTAAATATGTGTTCTAGAGTGTCTGTTTAATAAATGTTCTTGCACCGATAATTGCGCCACAGGCACGATGCATTCAAGCGTTAGTGCACTTAATTAAAATCCCTACTTTTTCCTGCATACTTTTTTTTTTTTGGCTTGTTCGTAATGATTTACTTACTCTTAATAATTGATGCATCACTGAAGCGTGATATTTTAATAAATCCTAAGGTGATTTGCTTTTAATTTGCTTAAATTTATGAAATTATGGCTCAGGTTTATATAATATTTACATGTATGTATGTGCGTCTACCTTTATGTATATTCNGAGGTTTGGCGACCAACCAATTTGACAAGGTATGTGTGACGGTAATTCATAACGTGTCATAATTACAAACGCACCACATATTGGCCAGTTTTAACAACTTATATTTTTAACAACTTTAACTTTAATAATTTTGTATTATAAAAATTTAGTTTATTCTTTAACAAAGGTCGACTAAATCAAAGTTTATATTTTTTGCAATATTTAAAAAAAATCGATAAACTTCCGTAAAAATGTCCAGATTTTTAATTAGATTTCATAGGAAGATTTTTAGCACGTAGCTCTGTAGCCCATTAAATATTAGTTGCAAGTTTGAAGTAGCTGGGACTTACTGTTGATTTTTGACATTTTTTTTTTTGATGACAGTGTCATTTATTTTCTTCCGTACGAAGTGTATTTGAATGACGTTTTTAATACGGAGCAAACGAGCGACACTTCTAATTGAAAAGCTCAAAATTTTTATGAAAATTTGTTGATGTTTTTTTTTTATATTGCACATAGTTTGAAACTTAAATTTATTCGGTCTTTCTATCTTTATCGGTCTAATATCTTTCGAAACTGCCTTGCGGGGGTGTACGGCGAACTTTGCTGCTGGCTTGTG
>NW_016194150.1:0-3194 GCF_001687245.7 Rhagoletis zephyria | reverse complement strand
ATGTGCAGTTTTCTTTAAAATAAATGCTAAATCACTTTGTTTTGATTTTGTTTTGATTTGAATCAAAAAATCAACATCGTCATTGTTTTCACAAAAAAGATCACTTGCCAGCTTCCTCTTAAGCCGATCTTTTGCATCTGTGTAACTAACCTTTGGTCGTCCTGCTTTACTTGAACAGGGTTTTTCAAAATCATTCTCAGAAATTTCAATAATAGTTGTTGCGGAAACCCACTGGGGGTATTTCTCTTTAAATCTATTAACCATACGATTACATTTTGATAATTTTTGGCTAACATATGCTAATAAATTTTGTATTTTTTTTTTTATTTCATCTTTTTTCTTTAAACTTAACTCATTAGTGTTAATTTTTTTTAAAAACCCAATCCAAACCAACATTAGTTTTGCGATCGCCCTCTATCCAAACTCCAAGCATTTCTTCGTGTTGGAATTTAAAGGTTGCTGAAAATTACAAATATACTTAAATGGGGCAAAAACGGGTCAATGTTACATACATGATTTTAAAGAACATACCCCAAACTTCCACCGAACATAAAAATCTGGAACAATACGGGACAATACACACAACTTTCACTCCACAGAACACAGGTTAATACGAAATTTTCGGTTAAAAAAGCTATCAAACAAAACTCCACACTATACAGATATAACACAATAAACCACATTTTTTTCCATTAAGTTAAAAAATAGATACCTTTCTTATATTCTTCCATTATAAATTTATTTCTTTTTTTTCCTTTTTAACTATTATCGAACAGCTGTTTTCTTACAATATTTTACTGAACTGTTTACAAGTTTGTTGTTGCTTCAGAAGCATCATGTTTTACAGCTCATATTTAGAACAGAGTTGCCATATCCAAATAATTTTTTGTATATTTTAGACCACTGAAATGTGTCAATTAATACTGCGTACCTATTTTTTTGAAATAAGAAAAAATCATTTTTGGATTTATGCCAAAAAATTTGAATTTCAGACCATTGTGCATTGGCTGACAGTTTTTTCGATTTTCGAATGCATGCCTGGGAAGTAAAATTTCTGTAAGATCTGTGCTTTGTTTTCGCGACTGTTTCTGTGTGCTCTTTGATGTTCTTTAATTATTATTTGCTCCTGCTCTGTTTCTTGTACGATGTCCCGAAGTAGGGTTTGTGTAAAACGAATTTTAATGTTTCCAAAATGAAGTGGATATATCTCCTGAATTTTGCCCATCAAACTTTCTGTCGTGTACAGTCCGTTGAGTAATCCTGGGTCAAGATGTCGTTTGAATATGTCTATAATGTCTTGTGTCGAGTAGTTTTGTTTTGTAATCGTGTGTCTGTGAAAGCTAGGAAATGGTATTTGAAATGTATAGTTATCTTCGTCGCCGAATAACAGGAATAATTGATTTTTGAAAGCATTTATTGGTGCTTCAGTGGCTGGGATGAGTTGATGAGCGGAACTTTCGTCGCTATGGTCAGTGGTTGTCAGGGCATTAATGTCAGTCTGTGGGGGTCTAGAGAGTGCGTCTGCTACGACGTTCGTTCTTCCTGGTTTGTATTTCATCTCGTAGTTGTATTCTTCGAGGATACACTTCCATCTCTTCATTTTCCCATTGTGATTTTTGTTACTCAATGCAAAAGTGAGCGGTTGGTGATCTGTGAAAATTACAACTTTCGCTGATCCATACAAATAGTTTCTAAGTGAGGTGAGAGCCCAGATGGTTGCCAGCATTTCTTCTTCATTTGCTGCATAGGCCTCCTCGGTTTTATTTAGTGATCGGGATATAAAGGTAATGATCGGGTAGAGCGTATTTGGATGCATCGGTGGTAAGATGAAACTCCTGCTTGAAGTTTGGGTAGGCTAGCACGACTTCCTTTGATATTAATGAAGATTTAATTCTATTGAACGCCTCTAAGGCGTTTTTATCCAACACTACTAGCTTTTTGCTTGAGGAATTTTTGGACACGCGTCCATCTTCCCCTCTCAAAAGCGATGTCAGAGGTTTCGCTAACTTGGCGTAATCTCTGATAAAGCGTCGATAATAGCCTGATAGACCAAGAAAAGCCCTCAAGTCCTTTAGTGTTTTTGGACATGGAAATTCTTGAATTGCTTTTACTTTAGTGGGATTAGTTTTTATGCCTGTTTGTGATATAATGAAACCTAGGAATTCGACTTCTCTACGGAAAAACTCGCACTTGTCTAACTGGACCTTCATGTTTGCCTTTTCTAGTGTGTGAAAAATTTGTTCGACATGTTGGAGGTGGCTTTGCTCATCCTTGCCAAATACTATGATGTCATCTATATACACGTAACATATTTTACCAATGTGTTCCTTCAAGATGCCATCGAGCGCTCGTTGGAAGATAGCGGGTGCGTTTTTAAGTCCGAACGGAAGTCGAGTGAATTCGTATTTTCCGTTATTAACCCTCCATTAGGCGCGTGGATTTTACTCACGCGGTTACGCGCGTGGACTACAATGGTAGTCCAACTTATTTGGCTGCTGTAATATTTTATTTAAAAAAAATTTATATATTCTTTTCCAATAAATGTTTATTCATATTATTTTATACGTCTAAAATATATTTATACATATGTTTTACCTAACTTTTATGGCAGTAAAATAAAAAACAGGTAAGGCGTGTTGTTTTGAGCCGTTTAATAGAGGGTTCTTCAAATGGTTTCTAATTCAAAGTGTTTAGTAAAAAAAATAAGCTAAATTCATTTTTATTTTAAAGAATAAACTTATACAACTAATACAAACTCAACAGTAAGAAAATATAAGAGGACATGAACGAGGTAATACAAGTTAAAAATAGAGCATATTTTATTCTGCCAAACAGGCGGTGCACACATCTCTCATATGATCCTTGCAAGCATATTTATTACATTTTTGGCAAATTTTTCTTGTTGACTTATTACGACCTCTTGAACAAATGTAGCATCGCCGAACGTAATTTGCCGTCATGTCGGGTGGTGCAGGCGGTAACATATCTTCTATACCAAGTAGGTGCCGCGCTCGACGCCGAACTTCTCTTGACACATTAGTAATGGTTGATCGGTGTTCAATTTGTGGTTTTATAAGCTCCCAAGCAATCATTTCAATAAAATCAGATCTTACAACTTTTTTTTCCGGGTTCTTAGCTTTGTAAGCGCATGTAGCATTAATTGCAGATATATTTAGCAAGTTGTAGAATGCTAC
>NW_016194149.1:0-3194 GCF_001687245.7 Rhagoletis zephyria | reverse complement strand
AGTAGCCTGCATGCGCACGATTTATGAAGCACATTAATTAATATTAATGCCAAGGGTGTGACTTTAATGTTCGGCAAGTGTTGTCAACACAAAATGTTGGACGAAAAGTAATAAATATTTTGCTTTTACATAAGGGGTATTCTCTAAGTCTTGCAAAGCCCTTGCACGGTGCACGGATTGCACGGTTTGCAAAGCTGCCCCATACGAAAACCGGTTTTTACCGTGCAATCCGTGCAATCTGTGCACCATGCAAGGGCTTTGCAAGACTCAGAGAATACCCCTATAGTGTTTCGAGTTAAAGAAATATGCAACTTGACAGGCAGGAAACAGAGATTAGAGCAACACAAGAATTTTTAATAACTTATTACCTAAGGCAGCTCAAATGTCTGCAACAATGATATGTATGTAAATATGAAAACATTGTAAATAAAACATTTGGCTTTTCAAAAAAAAATAAAAAATTAACTATGTGTAATTAAAGGAGGAAAATGAATAACGCACACGGCCGCGTGCACTTTTTGACTCCCAATTGATGCTGCTGGTGAAATTTATAAGAGAATGCTCTATTTGCTTATGTATTTTTTAGGCCTTCGGCTGTTTTTATTGCCACTAAAATGCACTTCTTCCAATTGTATGTATATGTACCTAATTGAGCTGCTCATGCTCGCCGATGAAGAAAGAGTTTGCATTTGCTCATGCTATTCCTTGAGCGTATGCACCTTCAACGTAAAAATAAAGTCATAGAGGACACAAGCTCTTTCTATTTCACTGTGTAACTTTAATTACTTAATTTTACTAAAAGGGTTAAAGTACGTTCCCAAGGCACGAATTACCTAATTCGCCATTCCAAATTTTGAGAGCGAATTACCTTATTCGTAGATAATTCAGATCCAATTACCATGCGAATTACGAACGAATAGGCCATAGTAAATTCAGTATTATATTTGAAACAAGAAATATTTTTTTTTGTGTAAAATACTAAATTTTTTTTACTTCAAGCTTGATAAGACATTTTCAACACTATTTTACAGCGCACTTCTGGCTAAGATAGCAAAAAGTCTTTGGTAAGACAAGTGGAAGACAGTTGGCAAGATAGTTCGAAGGACTTTTGTTATTCTAGCACAGAGTCGTTGTGAAAAGCTATTTTGAGAGCAAGCACTTGTATAGCATTTAGCTCGCATCGCTCCAACAATCGCAATGAGCGAGTGAGCTAAGCACAGGCGGCGCCATTCGAGAGATCCGACTTTGAGTAACGAAACTTTGAGACTAGAGTAACGAAATTTTTTATTTTTTTTTTATTTACGTTATATTATTTTATTTATTCATTATTTTATTTATTCATTTTTATTTTTTTGAGCACGTTGAACTTTGATGGACTTGGTCGAGCCTAAGATATTGACCAAAAATTGTCATTTTTTACACAGGTTGTTTTTCAGAGAATAATGAACCAATGTGTACATAAAAAGTTAAAAACATATGCAAAAAAAAATAAGCGATAAAGAAGAAATAATTTATTGATTGAGCACATCTCATTAGAAAATTCTCTACATCGGGGGTTTGCAGTTTTACACTACCTTCTCTTTCTTATTTACATATTCCCTATGAACAATGGTATTAACATTTTGTTGACTTTCGTTTATCTTTGTCACTTATCATTCTTAGCATTTTTACATATTTGTTCATGTTCGTTAGCTATTTGTTCCTTTCATTGACATAACACACAACTGCATACACACATCCCTGCAGGAAATGGATCTAACTATAAGCTAACATTAAGTTGATAAGGAAGGAGCTAAAAGTCACTTATTACCTGTATATATTCTTTGACGAAAGCTAACTATATTTGTATGGCGGTGGCCGCGAAATAGTCAAGGGTGCTTACCTCTGCATTTGATGTAACTAGCTTGTTACCNTAGTCAAGGGTGCTTACCTCTGCATTTGATGTAACTAGCTTGTTACCAACTACTTTTGGACATAAAATATCAATAGGAAAAACAAAATATATTTTTTTTTATATTTTTTTTATTTTTATTTACTTTATTTATTTTATTACATTTCATATTTGTTTACATATTCTCCTGTAGGTGGTCCCATATTCCAACTCCGTCAGACATAACTTCAAAATGATAATATGCAATTTCGATCTTCCTTTTATTTGTCCTCAATTCGAAAAAGTATTTGCGAAGTGCAGGATATTTATATAGAAATGTGTTTAAAGAAAACAATCTCCTTCATTACTCCTTCATTACTCCTGTCAAGTAGTTTCAAGTTAGCTTTTTGTAGCTAACTACGGGTTATATATTTTATAGAAATCCCGCAAAAAAGCTAACAACAAATGGTTTATTTTTTATCAATTGATAATTTTGCTCTGCTGGGATATGTTTGTACTAGGGATGTTGCGAATGTGGAATTTTAAATACGATGCGGATGCCAAGTATTTTTGAGAAATTAATTTAGGTAAATTAGATAAAAATAGAAAAATTGGTAATTTTAATCACGTTTATTTTTTTTAATAGTGAAATTTGAAAATTTGAAATTGAGCATTATAGTTATTAAAAAGTCTTTTGAGCTTGTTCAGCCTGTTTCTTAAAGGGTCATGAATAAAACCCGCGCCACTAACTTAACACAATTTTTATTAATTCATTTCGATTGATGTCCCATAGTTGAGAGGACTGTCAGTTGTATTTATTCTCTTCACTAGAGAAATCTTCCAAGATCTGACACCACTTTCGGGTTTTCCTAAACTTTTCTCCAAAGAACTGTAATATCACCAGCGTTGTTCGCGCTTACTTTTGCACTTCATTTTTAAACCTTTCTTCTGCAACTGGTTTGAAAAAAGTGTGCTTTTAGCGAGGATCTAAATAGTTGGGTATAGCAAATAAATAGTCATTTTACAAGAATGGATATTTCGAAGATGATATGAGGGTCTCAGAGGTACTCTTTTCATTTTGGCTTCTTCGAAAGAATTTAATAGATCAACACAAGATTCCATGATTTGCCACTCCTCTGACAAAATTGGTTCAATTTTATCATTTCATGGCTCAGTAGTAAAGACTCAACGTACCCTTTACCTATAAAATTATATACCTATATTTAGTACAGTGGCAATATTTGTTTGCACGACGCCTTGCACAACATTCGCATCCTCAAAAGCTCCGCATTGATTATTGCGCATGCGAATGTTAGAATTAATG
>NW_016194148.1:0-3194 GCF_001687245.7 Rhagoletis zephyria | reverse complement strand
AATGGTAAGTTGATTTTGCTTCTACATACGCGCGCTTCCCCTCTTTAACCATCATTTCATGCTAAACACAAATAGAATATAAATATTTATGAAAGTTTCTAGTGGCTTTCGCAAACACAAGTAGGATGTGAGTGCTGGCGTTTCCCATTTCTTTATAATTTTTTTTCTTAATTTTAATTTTT
Source organism: Rhagoletis zephyria (assembly GCF_001687245.7). Taxonomy (NCBI): domain Eukaryota; kingdom Metazoa; phylum Arthropoda; class Insecta; order Diptera; family Tephritidae; genus Rhagoletis; species Rhagoletis zephyria. The sequence continues at coordinate 3,012 of NW_016194148.1, read as the reverse complement.
GTGTTTGTATGCGGTTATTATTTTTCTTTAAAGTTTTTATTGCAAAGTCTTTTTTGCGTTAAAAAAAATATATATTTGATGTAAAATTTTATCCCACCATCTTATTTAAACCATAAGACCTAAGTGCGACTACTTATGTTTCAAAAGCCTGCGCGACCGCTTTAAGTATGTATAAATCGTGAAAAATTGGCAGAATTCACTTTATATAAGATTTTCCTTTTTGACATATTCTGAGATTTTTACATTCCGATATTTTATACGTCATAGTTCTGTTGTATACCTATATCTTGTTATATTAGCGTAACGCATTGATAACCCGTTGAACTTCACGTACAGTGAAAAGGAAAGCTTTCCTTCGAGAAATAGTAAAAAAAAAAAAAAATATAAAATGCCGCCATTTTGTATGCACAATCGTAGTAAAGTAGATTAATATTTATCGATACATGTACATACATACATAGTTTTGCATGACTTGTAAACAAACTCAGTTTTCATATTAAATTTAAAAAAATTATAATAATTTTTCAAAATTTTTAGGAATATTTTCTAAATTGAGTATGTTTTTAAAAAATGCTGCTTTTGATTCATTTAATAGAAAAAATCGTATTAAATTGTACGGTAGCATTTAACAATTAATTGTTAATAACCATTTTAAACAATTAACAAGATAATTGAAAAATTAATTGATTAACGCCCAACACTGCTGAGAGGCATGGTGTAATAATAAAAGGTATCGTCAGTAGCGACGTGTTTGTTGTAATTTTGACAAGTTCGGGACGCTTTGCTTTGCAGTGTTGTCTATTCTCCTTTATATACTACTATTATTTAGGAAAATAGTATCTAAAATACTACATTTTAGTAACTCGTTTCATTTCGATTTTTTTTTTTAGAAATTAGTGCTTTTATAACATCATTAATAATTAAAATTTCTGGATTTGTCAAATTTTTGTCAACAAAATGTTAGTAAATAAAAGATATCGTGGTTACCAAAGACTTAAACAAAAATCGTATGGAAAGGCATTTTTAATATTAAATAACTTTTGCTACATTGTCATAATATTAAGTCAAATGAACAGTTGATGCACTAAATAGAGTGACTACTTGCTAAAATAAAGAATTCAATGATATTTGTAGTATTTATGTGTTTTAATCTATTTAAAAAATCATTACAAGCCTTTTAGAAATTTGCCTCATTTTACGATTATTTTTTTTTATTTACTAGTTCTAATATATGAGCAAGCCGTGTGGAGCTTAACACAAACACATATTCATACTTGAAACTCCGTAACTATATATGTAGTTGTTTTGAAGTAGTATGCACAAATGGGTAAAATTAGGAAATAGTTAGTACATTTTCTACTACTTTAAAATGCGTTGCCGGAATGGGCGTCCCGAAAAAGTAAGGTTAAGTTACTGACGACACCTTTTATTATTACATTATGGCTTTGAGGAACAGGCTATGAGCTCAACCAGCCACCGACGTAAAATCGTAGACCATATCGGCTGATACAACCTACCTTATGGGATTTTCGTGTTAACGAAAACTTACTACCCCTTGATGGTGCCGTTGTCGTTGCTTCTGCCTCTCTCTATCAGCAGCAATTTGATATGTTGATACGTTGGTGGCTGGTTGAACCATATGTCGTAAGAAGTAACATAATTACACGTCGCTTATTTACTTAAAAAAAAAACACAAAATCGGGAAAAACGGCTCTAAAGTTTTCAATTCCAATATCGACTGCTGAGTGGAAGATCGACCTATTTCGGCAGCCAGTTCGAAAACACCCTATCTCAAACAACTTTTCAAAATTTGGTTGAAGTAAGCCCTATTTCAGAATTCGTTTCAAAAACGCCCTATCTCAGCAGCCGATTAAAAAACGCCCTATGTCAGTACATTTTCATTTTGAAGTGAGATAGGGCGTTTTTGAACCGATCTTCCACTCAGCAGCCGATATACAGAGTTACTCCCATAGTAAAAATGAATACATATTTTGTTCTAGTGAGGCACTAGTAATCGATACAGCTATGAAATTTTAGCGGTACTCTCTGCATACTCAACTAAAAATTTATATTTTTTGGATTATGTCACTATTGAAATGAAATGAGCGATACGTACATATATGTATTCATAATAGGGCGGTCATTAAAATATCAACGTCATGTGGCATCCATTTATTTTGGTTCTACATACAAAATACAACATTTTGAACAAATTTTGAAACATTTTAGGGGTCGCTACCAGGATTTTAAAGAATTAAATTTTTTTAAATCGGAAAAAATCCGCAAAATTTTTACTTTAACCAGTTATAACTCAGCGATTTTAGGAATTTATATGAACATATTTGAATAATATGCCAAATTTATCAGCTTTCAAGTCATACTTTTGTCGAATTTTTGCGATTTAAAAACAAAAAATCAAACCCTGGTTGGGACCTCTAATTTTTTTATTTGAAATGTTCGTGGATGTCTTTATTTTGTACAAATCTTAGATGTGGATATTTTAAGGAGCACCCTAAAACATACATATACGTAAAAAAACTCAACTACACTAAATTGTATCTACCGCGTCTGTAACTGGTAAATTTATTTGTCGATAATACTGAATAGCTGTAGCATTTTATGATTACCAAATATTAGGAACTAATTATTTACGTGGATGTTTGGAATTTTTGTAACACAATTTTTCGGTAAAAAGAAGCTGTTACCTTCATCACATATACATACATACATACATATTTCGAAAATATTTAATTTAAAAGCGACTTATAATATTTGGTTGACATTAAAAGCAATCCACATAATAAAATACATAATCACTTTTTTTATTGTTTAAAAACAAATTCAATTAATGTCTTGATGTGATGTCCCTTAATGGCTGTATGAATTAATTTTGGCGTAAAATTTAAGAAAAAACTATATATTATTTTAGCATCGCCATCTTATACATATACTATTACCCCAATCCCCACTAAGCATCCATACGTTCGCTCCAATAAACTCGAATTCATCTAA
>NW_016194147.1:0-3194 GCF_001687245.7 Rhagoletis zephyria | reverse complement strand
TTCTTTGTTAATTCTGCTGTTTTTCACTCTCGACTAATCAGCTAATTACCCTGTTTTCTATTTTTCTTCTTTTCTTCTCCTTAGTTGTCGTCTTTGGTCCGAATTGTCAACCTTCACAATCGTCCACTCTTCAGCAAGGTAAGTTGACTTGTTTTTCTCCCTTTCTTCTTTTTCTAGTTATTCAGTCGATCGATCCATTATCTTGCCTCTATTGCTGACGCCAGAGCCATTCTCTGAGACAGTCAGTACAAACACTGTCTGACTGACTGCTTTGCCTCTATTCTTTTTCTTCCTCTAATNCTGTGTGTGTGCAAATCAGCTTAGCAGCAGCATTTGTTGAGCTCCTAGGAGGGACTCGACTCGCAGCTAGCTAGCTGGCTTTGTCAGCGAGGATTTAGTCCTATTGGGCTGAATAGCCAAAACAAGTCAGTGCAGTGTGTGAAGTCAGTGATCCAGTCGGCCATTTAGGTAAACAGCAGCAGCACTAGCTCAATCCGCTTAAATGTGCCGTTTCCATTTGTCTCGGTGTGTGTTTTCTGGGACCATTGATATCTCTATTCTCAATGTGTTCACAACGCGTTTCCTTCTTCTTCTTTTGCTTCAGTATTCTCAGTGCTTCTCAGTCTGCACTAATTAGGGCGGCCCCATTAATGGATCTTACCAGTTGTGTGAAGCCATTAAAAAGTGCTCCATTGATTAGCGGCAGCCCTTTTCTCTTTATTACCCTCTGCTTCTCCGGAACAGCACCGTTTGCTGCAATCGATCAATGCTGGAACAGTTTGGAACAGTTTCAGCAAAGGGTTTTCCTTCAGTGTCTTTATCTTGCCCCTTTCTCTCATTTGCTCTACATTTATTGAATTACTTCTAAGGCGGCAATTGAGCCAGCCGGAGTTTCCCTTTTCTTTTTGATTGTGTAAATGTGATTGCAGCATCAACAGCATCAGTTTGGCACTGAGGTCGAATGCTAATTGAATTCTTTCAGCAGCAGCAGCAACCTCGACTTGATTAGCATTTATAACGGCGTCATTTTTACGACCATTACCACAATCACCACCGCCGCCACCACCATTTTCTTCATTCTTCTTATCGGGGCCATAAAAGTGTGTGTGTGTGTCTAACTCTGTAAAGTCGTGACTGTCTCTGGATCTGTTTTCCTTTCTTCTATCTCTTGCTTTCAAATTCCTCCTCAATCCAAATACTGCGCTCTAGGAGACTAATGACAGTCAGTCAGTCACAGTCAGCTTAATCAAAAGAGAGGATGGATCCCCTTAGAAATTGCTTCATAGGCTGGAGCACTAATTGATCCAGTCATTAAAACGGGTTCACAGCAAACTGCTGCTGCTGCTGCTGGTGCTGCTTTTATCGACTAGAAATAGTCAGGCCTCGTTATTGTCCTTATCTCAAGCCTTATCTCAGGCCGGACACCTTTATTGACGGTGGTGGTGGTGATTAGTCAATGAAAATGGCTGAAAATGGCATTGGCGTTGGGCTTATCAGGACAGGACACAGAGGAAAGATGTTCGCAATTTGGCTGCTTCTTCTTCTTCTTCTTCTTCTCACCAGCAACTTCATTTGTTCATCAGCAACAGCAGTTTAGAGTTTCACCATCTTTTCTTCTGGGAAGACTGCTTTGCATATTGAATTTCCTAATTTTGTTGCAGGAGAGGCTTTGTGTGCATTGGTTTGAGCTCCTCTTCTTCTTCCTCTTCTTTATCATCTCCTTCTATTCCATTCCATGTTATTATTAGCACTCTGTGTTTGGCTTAGCACCGTTTGAATGGAAGACGTCTCAGCTTTTCTCCAGGTTATTATTATTAGACCGTTTTGCAGCAGCAGCACTCCTCTTTCTGTTTCCACATTCTCCTCTCTGGTGGTAACAGTTTTGTACATTGACATTTCCATTCCATTCTATTTCGTTGCAGTTCTAGGTGTAAGTTGATGATTTACCAGTGCCTACTCTGCCACTCGCTGCTGAATCTAATTAAGTAGTGTGCTTGTGTGTGTGGAGGTAACTGGAGCCTATGTGCACACAATTCGAATTCTCTCGATTGACACAATCGCCCGGCGTGAATCTCCCGGCAGAAAAGAAGAGCTGAACAGTGCAGACAATGCAGAAAAAAGAGAGAATGGGACATTTTCTGGTGGTGGTGGTGGTTATTAACTCGATCTGAACACACACTGAACAACAACAACAACAACAACTAGACCATCAAAATGGAGAGAGAGGGCTGATTGTGCTGCTGCTACGGAACAACGGTGTGCAAAATGATTGCAATTGTGCGCCCACACGCCCAAACTAGTGCTGCTGCTGCTGTTGTTGTAATGAGCTGCCGTAAATAGACTTTGGTCTTTCATTCTCAGTTCTTCCTTTCTGACACCGAGGTGACATAATCGAAATCTGACTGCTCATCACACAGACAAACACACACACAGAGAGACACAATCATACACTTTTCATGCTCATTCTCTTCATCTCTCATTCTCTGCCCATTCAGTCAGTGCATTTGAGTTGCCTTTGTGTAATTGCCTGCTGGTGCAGAGGCAGAGGCAGAGGCAGATTGAGATATACTTTACCGCTTGTCAATCACCAGCAGCAGCACACTGGCTCTTGTTATTGTGAGCCTTCTTTTTATGGCGGCAAAAGAGAGCTGGTGTATTGTGTGATCAGCAGAAGTAAGAGGGGAGAACAGAGTTGATGTGACAGTTGATGATGTGTGCTGGCTGTTCATTTTAGTTCTGTTTAGTTCTCTTTACCGCGCCGATCTCCTTTTGATGTCCGTGTGCTCTTGTTGTTGTGGTCTCCCGTCCTTAATTGAATTGTGGAGAGGTAGTACACATTCAACACTGCTCTAGATGTGTCACAACGATTGGGTGGTGGTGGTACAGAGAGTCAGTCAAGTGCACCTCTTTAGATGACAGAGACCTTACCGTCTTTGGATCTCTCTCTTTCACGGTCTCAAACAGGCCAATCTAATGGTGATCATTATCGTCATCATCATCACCGCCATCATCATCATCTTTAGCTGCCAAAAGTAGCCTCCCGAAGTTGTGTGGTGCATTATGAATCAATTTTACGCGTCAAGTGAGCTCTTTTTCTTCTTTGCGGCGGCGGCGGCTTCAATTGAAGAACTTTGAGCGATTCAATTTGACTTGGTTTTGGTTTGGCTGCTGATTATCTAATCACAGTTGAATGC
>NW_016194146.1:0-3194 GCF_001687245.7 Rhagoletis zephyria | reverse complement strand
ACTAATGCATGAAAATCCTAACCTCAAAAAAATCACCCGTTAGAAGGTTTTTTTTAACTTTCATCTACTTTAATGAGTAATGTTGCAGTATGTATGTATGTGCCTAAGGTGTGCAGTTTAGACGCATAGGGGCTTGAGGTCTAGTTTTAGAAATAAAAATCAATGAATTGCTATAATGCTTTAAAATTAGGTTTACTAAGATTTTAGTAATTTTAATACAAAATTTTTAATCTAAATGTGAGATAAAATTTAGAGCTTCATTAATCCTTCTTTTTATTCAAAGACTATTATTTTTTGTAATACATACTATTAACACATACCATCAAAAGCAATTCTACCAAATGCGAAAAAGAGAGACTTAAAAATAATTTTAATAAAGCAAAATTGGAAAATTTTCGAACAACAAAAAATTTTTGGGGAAAATAGATTTAAAAAAATCGTACATACGTTTAAAAAATGTACAGTTTTTACTATAAAACTTAGTTTTTTTCGCACACAAATTTTACTATGCAAAAGATTAAAGAAAATGTTGATGGCCCATTTCTAAAAAATACATTTAAAAAATTAATGCAAGTAAACTCAATGAAGAAGACTGATGAGGAGATCAGGTTATCTCCGAAATAGCAGCAAAAACCAGGCCATTTAAACAATAAAATTTTTGAATATTAAAAAACTTAAAAAAAATTGTGACATTAATTTTTTTAAATTTTTTTTTGAAAAATTTTATAAAAAGTAAAAACTTACGAGATTGCTGAGTTTTTTTTTAATTCAAACACAAGGTATTCCATTTAATGAAGGAAAAATTTGGCGTTAAAAAATGTACTGTCAAATTTTTATTTTCCCTCATAAAAAATTTGACTTCAATAAATGTTACTGTAAAAGCATTTTTTAAATATTGTTGGACTTCTTTCTAAAAATTTATTTTTAAAAAATTTAAATCATTGGGAAAATATATTTTTTTCAATAAAAATTAAATAGAAAAATAATATAATATGTTTTAAAATAGTAAATTATTGTTTTGAATTAATCAATTACTTTTCACAATGAATGTACAGGTGTTCGTAAAAATGGGATTTTCTTCGAAACTCAAATTTATGCTCAATTTTGATAATTTTAATACCCAAATTGAATTTAGAATTTTGCTGCCAATAAAATAAAATAAATTTCATATATATTTAAATCTATTGCAAAACAAAAGACTGCTTAAAGGCTTTTTTACTTTTTTACAAACGCTAACACTAACTTAAGGCTCTGGAAAATATGCTCTCCCAAAATTCAAATTGTTTTCCTTTAATCTTCAGTATCTAAATTATTTAAACAAATTTCTAAATGTTTCACTTTTTTTTAATTTTAAGTTCCAGGAAATATTTTCTACTTAAATTCAGATTGTTTTTCAATTTTTTTTTTACAAAAATATTGACATATTTTTTGTAATTTTTTTTAACTTATATATTGAATGCGTAAAAAAGCTAAATTTAATTTTTTTTTTTAAATCGGGGCATACTTGGCAGTAAAAAGCTGGTATACAAAATCAAGATCCTGAGTTATAAAACTTCTTTGTATTGAATATTTGAATAAAAAAAATTAAAAATTAATTAAGGTTACCGGCGCATTTTGTACAAACAAAAAATAATAATTAACACAGAACGCGAATTATGGAAAACTATAACTATGTTTGATAGCTTGATAACTTAGCTATATTTTAATTTCTTAGCTAAAGCAAAANTAAAACGGTTCCAATCCATTACATAATCACACAGATCCCTGATGCCAACATTTCCACACGAAATTTTCAATATTTATTGGATTAAGTAAGTAATATAAATATGTACTCGAGCGCATATTTTTGGCATCTAAAAGTATTTTTTCATTCAAGCAATGGATTGTGTCCCTTTCCAGCCAACCGGTTGATTCAAATAACAAACAAATCATTCGTATCTCAGGCACGTGCTTCATTTTATTTGACTTTTTTTGCGATTTTCTATTCTTTTTTATACGCACCCTTAATATCTAAATACAATATTTTGCTAAAACTGCTACCCACAATAAAAAAAAAACAAGAAAACAAACAAAAAGCCAAAAAAAATGTTGACGATTTTTATGTTCTGCTTCAATTGCGCTTTCAACTTTGATTTCTCTTGAGAATTCTTCGCATACAAAGGCGGAGCACAAACGGTATTTCATGAATTCACTGCCGCGGCTGCTATCAAATCACTTTTAGTTTTTCTGTTTCTACTATTGTTGTTGTTGTTATGGCTGACACATTGTGTCTGCTATATTGCATGGCATTTAGTAGATATTTGGCTGTTTGTGGCGCACGTTTTCGGTTCATTTGCTTGCGCTCGCGCCAGAAACGGATACACGCCCGCAGCAGGAATTGTCATTATGACGCTGATTTTTGAGCGGCATCCTCCAATTCACAATGCTGGCGTTGCTTATGACATCCGCCCACACACGCGCTTTCATGCATACAAACAGACTTATCATTTCATGTTCCTCATGGTCAAAGTACTTTGCTTTTGATGGTTTTAATGTTAGTGGCGTTGCTGATGGTGTGGAATGTGAACGGCGGAAAGTAGTTAGATTGAGCTGAAGGGGTGAGTTGTGAAAGAGAGAAGAACTTGAGTTGTGAGAATCTTTTCCGACATAGATAAATTTAGGGCTTACAGATTGACACCTAAATTCATGAAAAATGAAGAAGACTTTAAATGCTAAATATATAAGTCAGCTTTTAAGCTTTTTAAAGCTGCTTTGCTTTTATAAATAAGTCTAAAATGTTACAAAATTTAGCGCAAAACATTATTGTAGAATAAGTAAAAAAATAGTAAAATAGTGTACTTAAAAATTTAGTACAAAAAATATAGCTTAAAAGTTTGTAGTGAAAGATCGTTTTTAACAGTACTACAAATTTAGTACAAAAATTATGTGAAACATATGTACTAAAATCGTACTAAATAATTTTAATCACTAAACTAAATGAAAGATATTTTTTATGAATAAGGCTATATCTACAAAATTTTGCGTAAAATATTTTTTTAGAATAAGTACAAAACAAAACGTAAAATTTTGTACTGCAAAATAATTTTTAGTGCTAAAAACGTAGTACTAAAAAGTTAGTGCCAAAGTTATGCGAAACATTTTGTACTTAAAAGCAGGGTTCGTATTTGCACACACATGCGCAGCACATCCTAACA
>NW_016194145.1:0-3194 GCF_001687245.7 Rhagoletis zephyria | reverse complement strand
GGACGACCGCTGTTAAGAAAAAAACCTTTTTCTATATTTTTTTTGCGATTTTGCTTTGATCGGGGCTTGAACCCAGGTGCTGATGAGTGAAAGTGCGCACTGTTTACCACTACACCACAGCGGCCGACTAATTAATTACGAACTAAAAATTTTCCTAGACAAAAATTACAACTTTAAATATTTTTTTCAATTATTTTCAACAGAGTAATGAAATGGAGTCATATTACTTTGAAATAGGGATAACTAAAAGTATTTNTTTTTCTATATTTTTTTTGCGATTTTGCTTTGATCGGGGCTTGAACCCAGGTGCTGATGAGTGAAAGTGCGCACTGTTTACCACTACACCACAGCGGCCGACTAATTAATTACGAACTAAAAATTTTCCTAGACAAAAATTACAACTTTAAATATTTTTTTCAATTATTTTCAACAGAGTAATGAAATGGAGTCATATTACTTTGAAATAGGGATAACTAAAAGTATTTTTACATGTAAATATTATCTCAATCAAAGCTCGTTTTTAATCACCCCGTTTACATAGGCAAGTCTCAGATTATTAGCCGTCAAATTTTTTGTGCTTGTCATTCTCACATCTCAAGGAAAAGTTATGTCTCTTCTTTGTGCCACCGTGATCACTTTTTTCTGCTAGTATTAAGGAATTTAAATATATTTGAAATTAATATGTTATTAAAAATTATTTTAAAAACCTCTTTTCCTTGCTAGCATCCATTTTTGTTTAGTTTAACATTTGACATTTCTCCTTTTCTTCGCAAAAATAGTCGATAAAACTAGATTGGACACTGAAAAGTTTTGGATTAATCTGAGATTATTTTATAATTGCAATATGGAAAAATATTTGTTTCTATGATGAATTATTATTTTTTTATTAAACTGTTAATTTTAAAAAACTCAACAAAATCAGAATTCTGCCATTTGTTTGTGACCAACTATCGCCGTTTATGTATAGGCTTTTCTAACTTTGCAGGCAGCAATGTGTTTTATGGCCACATTTTTTGCCAGAGATCCCATCCCTTTCCTCCCTCCCACTCGACGGGTCTGAGCTTAAGTGATAGCAAATATAGGAAAGGTAGTTTTGTTGGATAAGCAAAATTATCTTGACCTTTACAATTACCTTACAGAATAGAAGTTTTGTTTCTTTTTACCTTTTTTGACCTGAATGCAATGACCTGAATGTATGCAATGAACTTTAAAAAACCGGATAAACATATTCTCCGATACGTGGGACCAAAAAAATCCGGTGCAGAATTACGCTCAGAGCAATTGTTGTAGCCCTCAATTCTCCTCTTAAACTTACGATCTAAAATCTTTAGTGGTTTAAATACCGNTAATTTTAAAAAACTCAACAAAATCAGAATTCTGCCATTTGTTTGTGACCAACTATCACCGTTTATGTATAGGTTTTTCTAACTTTTCGGGCAGCAATGTGTTTTATGGCCACATTTTTTGCCAGAGGTCCCATCCCTTTCCTCCCTCCCACTCGACGGGCCTGAGCTTAAGTGATAGGAAATATAGGAAAGGTAGTCTTGTTGGATAAGAAAAATTACCTTGACCTTTACAATTACCTTACAGAATAGAAGTTTTGTTTCTTTTTACCTTTTTTGACCTGAATGTATGCAATGAACTTTAAAAAACAGATAAACATATTCTCCGATACGTGGGACCAAAAACATCCGGTGCAGAATTACGCTCAGCGCAACTGTTGTAGCCCTCAATTCTCCTCTTAAACTTACGATCTAAAATCTTTAGTGGTTTAAATACCACTTAGGAGCCGTAGGCTTCTTGCTCGCTAACAAAAATTACCTTTGTTTATAGATATGTAAATTTGTATGGAGATTTTTTCCACCTTTCGCGTATAGCACCAAAGGATTCTACGTGTAATTCTAAGGAAATTTGCCGTAGTGTCGTAAAGAAGTGCTTAAATTTTGGTATGAGAAATCCATTTCTGAAATTATACTTTTCTTAAAAAATTCCGCCAGAGGGCGGTAACAGTGAAAATTTTCACATTTTCTTCANCTTACAGAATAGAAGTTTTGTTTCTTTTTACCTTTTTTGACCTGAATGCAATGACCTGAATGTATGCAATGAACTTTAAAAAACCGGATAAACATATTCTCCGATACGTGGGACCAAAAAAATCCGGTGCAGAATTACGCTCAGAGCAATTGTTGTAGCCCTCAATTCTCCTCTTAAACTTACGATCTAAAATCTTTAGTGGTTTAAATACCGCTTAGGAGCCGTAGGCTTCTTGCTCGCTAACAAAAATTACCTTTGTTTATAGATATGTAAATTTGTATGGAGATTTTTTCCACCTTTCGCGTATAGCACCAAAGGCATCTACGTGTAATTCTAAGGAAATTTGCCGTAGTGTCGTAAAGAAGTGCTTAAATTTTGGTATGAGAAATCCATTTCTGCAATTATAATTTTCTTAAAAAATTCCGCCAGAAGGCGTAACAGTGAAAATTTTCACATTTTCTTCAAAAACCGTTTTATCAACTTGGCAAACTCCACATTGATTTTATACCCGAGGTTTCTGCGGAAAATTTGCTTAGAATTAAACGTAGAATTCTCCTATGTTATACGCGTACAGTAAACAAGAAAAAAATTACCCCCCTAATATAAATATATGTATGTATGTTTGCACATATAAGCATACATATAAATAAAAGTCAAATGCAGTTAGTTGCCGCTTGATTTCATATGCTGCTCCAAATATTATTTCCCTCTTCGCGGGTTGACCCAAATTCTAGTTTTGACATAACAAACCAAATAAACGAATTTCTTTCTATCATTACTTTTGCTCACATTCATAACTGTGCTGATATGAAATTCCATTTCTTTGCATTAAAATAGTTTACGACATTTAATTATGTAGATTTCAAAGGAATGAGGATGTCCAATTGCTTGCTTTACATACATACATATACATATGCATATATGCATGTACTATATTTTTCATATTCAGTTGCTCACTTTCAGCTTTGCCGCATAACTATCCATATGATATTGTGGTAGTGCCTTTGCTCGCTTTTGCAGTTGCATTTGCATTAGGAAATAATTTTAATTTCATTTCTTTCAGTCATTCAAAGCGCATATTCATTCGCACTTAGTCGGTCAGTGAGTCAGCCAGAAATCATATGTGCTTATGCATTTATTTATGTGTGTGTGTATGTACG
>NW_016194144.1:0-3195 GCF_001687245.7 Rhagoletis zephyria | reverse complement strand
TACATATGTATGTGCATATGCATACATATGTATGTACATTATGTTTTATTTGAACGCTTTCAACAATTTGTATATTCTATTTTATATTGTAATTGACACTTAGTTTTATTACATTTAAACCTGTGTATCTAAATAAATAAATGAAATGTAAACAAAAACAGCATAATGAGAACGTTTTTGAAATTTTAGTAATTTTTGCAATTCAATCGAAGAATGCTTTGTAGGTATGCGTGTATGTACATTAGACCGTATCACGTATGCATAGGCACGGGTACCATATTTACGGCAGCCGAATACGGAACAAAGAATAGTTCGGTAGTTTTTTTTTCCACAAAAGCTAACAGATCTTAAAACCTTCTTGAATTATCCTATTTTTTAGCACTGAAACATGATCCTTATTTGGCATGGATATATTTTTCAACCTTTGCGAAAGCAACACATACATACAAAAATATGCATTAGTAAAATCCAAAACCTGTAGGATGTTATTTTTAAATCGCTATTGTTGTTCTAACTAGAGGTCGTCCTGGTCTTGAAACCTTCCGTAAGTCGCCTAACCCTCTGGTAGAATTTTCGACGTTTTTCCTGTCGGCTAGCATTTCAAGCTCTTCGCACTCACATACATATTTCGTCCTCTCTCTTCCTTTTGCGGTAAATACATACCGCTTCCCTCTTCAGTTCGTTATAACGGTCCAACATGGCTCGCGATGCGCTGGATCGCAGCGTGGCCCTGTAGGCGGCATCATTTTTCGTTCAAGTTTCGTTCAAGTTGTTCTGAGGCTTTCAGCCCTTGGTTTCAGTAAGAAAATATCCCTTATCATACATGGCTCCGAAGCGAAAAACATGATACAAAGTCGATCATGTTGTGATAGATGGAAGGCACGCTTCAAGTGTTTCGGATTTACACTGTGAGGCCCAAACATCGACTGAGATCACTATCTTGTTGCAGGCAAGGTAAGTGCATGCATTTGTGTAGAATAATGCGTTTCCAGCAATACAAGCAAAGTGACGTGGTGTGCGTGCCGGACGCGCGGCGCGCGTGGTGTGGCGCGCTAATGCGGGCCGCCGCGAAGCTAAGCAAATTTAATGTTTGAAAGAGAAATAATGTCAATGGACTTTATTTCGTTTTTAAAAAGGTAATAACGTCAATTGACTTTATTTCGCACCAGGGTGGGAAATAAAGTCAATTGACCTTATTTCCTTTGATCTTATTACCTGTCACCAATTTTAGTTTTCAATGAAGGACTTTAAATATACAACCGCCTTAACGCATGCATCCTCAAATTCTGGTTTCAAACTTTATGCGAAAAAAATCGGAAAAGTTTCATCTAAATTCCAAACTTTTTTTATAATTTCTAGAAAAAATATTGATATGCAGATTTCATGTATGTATACATAGATAATAAAGTGTAAGATTGAAGTTTCTAAAACATCGCGTTAATTTTTGATTTTTTTTTGTTGGCAGTGTCGCGTTCTTTCTTCCACATATAGTACAAAATTTTTCGAACATACTGTGGAAGTTTTCTGCAGTTTTTTTTGGAAATTTTTTAAAAAATTTAAAAATGTTTACTAGCAATAATAAAACTACTCAAAAACTGAGTATGAGGAGGATTTCAGACCTTGTGTGGTAGATAGCCAACAAATTGGTAAATCTATCACAATTGGGGTATTCACAACGGTGTCGTAAGTGTCATATTGTTTGTTGTCGTAAACTTTAAACGCCTAAAAGTATATTACGGGGGTTCGCAAAATACCAACAAAGTCATATTATGAATTTTCGTAGTGTTAAAAAATAGTTGGTTGTGGATTAAGGTTCTCTGAGCGTTTAAAGTTTACGACAAACAACAATACGAAACTTATGGCACCGTTGTGAATCCCTCAAATGTAGCAAAAGTCATAGCACTGGTGCGACTACTACTGAAGTCAGAAGAGAACTTGCGTCAATTTTTTCCTAAAAACAAATTCTTATAATTTAATATAGCACGTGTTTTGTACATGAATATATATTGCATATTACTTATTTAGAATAGTGTGTTCGACGCCAGGTATGCGAGATTTTTATATTAACATATGCTTACTTGTAATTAGGTTATATGGTTACGTGTAGGGCATTACAGTTTTGAAATATTTTGGGTTCTTTTAATATTCGCACTTAATCCTGTTCATTCAACGAAAATGCTTCTCTTAAGCATTGTTCTTCGCCAACAATAAAAATTAATTCTTAAAATTTTTTAAATGCGAATATTATGTGAGTAATGCTCCGAAACAAAAACAATTGATTCGTTTGTTTTTACGTACTGGTATGTACTCGTATACATATGTATATATGTGTATGTATGTTAGTACAAATAATGTCAATAAAGAAGATGTACATATGTAGGTAAAATTTTTAAATGTGAAGCTCACGCCCACGAAAAAATAAGAAATGCTGCTGATGTCACCTTCATATAAAAGTTATATGAAGAAGGTTAATCGTCATCAAAGAATTAATTTAATTAGTTACGGTATACATATCTTTGTTCGTATGGAAAAGTAGCTTATGTCGAAAGGCCGGCTTTAGTATAATGCGGCATTCCCTTTATTCTTTAAACGACAAAGAATTTTTTGATGAGACTTAATAAGAATATTGACTTGCTAGTATCGGAGCTATTTCTTGCACGTTTATTTGCCAAAAGTTCTCAACGGCTCGACGCCAGTGAGTAATTCGCAATCGTATGCTGCGAATGCCGATTTATACTAAAGCCAGCCATACGAACACAGATATGTACGTATGTCAGCATCAGCACAAAAAGCACAATTATTATTATTACAAACAGGGAGTTGAAAACAAAAGAAAAACTAAGCGCTGTTCGGTCTGACCTGGATAAGCAATGAGTTTCCAAGTAGGGGCGCACAGTGAAAATAAACTTTCCTTCTAAGAAAATCTAATACCTGGAGAACGAGATAGGTATAGAAATAAATGTAGATACCGTTACTTCAATAGAAGTTATGTTTTCTTTCGTTTTTTGACCTGAGTGAACAGTATGCGTTCAACTTTTTAAAAAGTTTGAAACATATATTTTCTCTGTTCATGTGTCAAGCAATCCATTTTGCATGCTCGACGGAGCCTAAAATATATTTTAAATTATTCTTAAGAACATCATTGTCGGTGTGTTTTTAAGCTGAAAAAGAGAAGAATAGTAATTTTGTAGGGCG
>NW_016194143.1:0-3195 GCF_001687245.7 Rhagoletis zephyria | reverse complement strand
ATATATGTGATCGTAAGTGGGCGGTGCCACGCCCGTATTCCAAAATTTTATCATAAACGAATTTCTTGGTAACAACCATCAGTTTTGAATAAATTAGCTTTAATATTTACTGATTTATCGAGGATTTCGTATTTCTCTAAATTACCGTTATATGGGATGTGGGCGAGGNAGTTTTGAATAAATTAGCTTTAATATTTACTGATTTATCGAGGATTTCGTATTTCTCTAAATTACCGTTATATGGGATGTGGGCGAGGTTATGGTCCGATTTTAAAAATTTTCGGCCGTTTGGTATGCTCTGCCAGGGCCAACAACTGTTCCAAAAATTTCTAATATTCTTATTTTTCGTCTAAAAATCATTGTAAATATCAATTTTGAGTGAATTATCTTTAGTAGTTACCAAAATATCGCAGTTTTCGTATTTCTGAAAATTACTGTTATATGGGAGGTAGGCGTGGTTATTGTCCGATTTCGCCCATTTTCAATACCAACCGTCCTATGCCCAAAAGAAGTGCACGTACCAAGTTTCGTTAAGATATCTAAATTTTTCCTCGAGTTATCGTGTGCACAGACGGACGGACGGACGGACAGACGGACAGACAGTCACCGCTTAACCGATTTCTCTTTTCATTCTGATCATTTATGTATACATTTGTTTATATCTATCTCGATTCGTTTTGCCTGTTACAAACAACCGTTATGTGAACAAAGTTATAATACCCTTGTGCACAAGTGCGCTCGGGTATAAAAATTGTACAGGAGAGGAAAAAACTTCTTATAGGCATTTTCTTCAAGTATTTCGCAAAACTTTCAATACAAGATTTTGCCTGTTTAAAGCAAAGCAAAACTCCATACGAACCAGAGGGATCCGATCTTTATTAAAATATTTCGAACTATTTTGGCCTTATCGAATTTTCGGAGCTTTTTTGGACAAATTTTCGTATCATTGAATATAAACGAGAAAACATAAAACTAGGACCTTTACCCTTTTCGAATCGATGAATTTTTAATTTATCTAGCCTCCTGTATCAAAATATGATTTTTCATAAAAAGTGAAGTTAGCAGCTTTCAATCAGTTTATCGAAAATTTCGAATAGTTTTATTTCATGGTATGTTTAAATGCTTTCAGATATTAAATTTTTACTCATATTCATAAAAGTTATGGCTCAAAGTGAATCCCGGGATTACTTAAAAAATATCCCGAAATCCCGGGATCACAATTTTCCTCATATTTTGGTATCCCTAGTATGTACATAATCTGAAGAAGTTAAAAAAATGTATGTAAAGAGTACGCAAAGTGGACAACAGGCATTAGACTGAGTCGCGAAAAAATGTATGCAAAAATATATGGCACCCGATAACGAGTCTATTCTTCTAAGTAAGATTTTATTGAATGGAAAGAAAAACGGTTTTCGAGTTATTCGCAAAATGGCAATTCTAAAAAGCCGTTTGCCCATTTTCAAATAAATAAAAGCCAGATAATCCGGTTTAATTTTCATATTATATATATCTACAGTAACACTTACTGTTAATCAGAAATCATGACCAAAATTAAAATATACAATAACAAATAATAATAAAAATAGGTACAGCTTTAATTTAAAATCAATAAAGCAAAATAAGTTCGGCAACTAAAACAGAAAAATATTGTCAAAAATCCCACTCTCCCTGCAGCCCAATATCGTTGGATCTGGCCATTCCTAGAGCCTGCCGCACAATGTAACGAGTACGGCCAAAAATAATAAAAATGAAGTTAGCAAATTTTGAAAAATTTAAATGCCAATCGATACTCTTACAAAATCAAATAAAACAGCCACTAAGTAATAACAGCTTTTCTATACTGTTTTGAAAAGGTTGCACCTTTTTTTATTTATGCAGATTCTAATGATTTTTTAACCCAATCCTTATTTTATTATGCTTAAGCTACTGTATGTTTTTTCCCCTGAAGTTCATAGATATTTACTGATGCATTTTGAAAGAGATGAGAAAATGCTTGAGATGTCTCAGTTTTAAATCATCAAGACCTGTTAGCATGTAAAATAAAAAAAATTTATTTTAGCTGCAACTAGCAGCAACTTTTTGATTCGCAGCTATATTTGTAAGCGACCGGTAATACAAAATCTTAACTTATTTCGTTCCTTATTTTGGGAAAATGGAAAATCTTTAAAAAGGCTGCAATTTGTACAGTTTCCAGGGGAAGGTTTCGCTCAACTTTTATTTTTTACAAGATTCGCAATGTTTTATGTGATTTTTTCGTTAAATTTTTCTAGAAATATAGCAGATTCGATTATGTTTAAAAACTTATTGGGTATGCAGTTTTGTAGCCCATTCAATTTTAGTATAATGATAATGTGCAGGTTTGAAAGTTTTTAAAAACCCCGTTGATTTCTGTGAAGTCTTTTTGTCGAGGTTATTGCGCATTTTCTCCTACATAACGCATGAACAAAATCTTTATTTATATGAAAGAAAATACGCAACTTCCTCGACAAAAAAACATTCTCTAAAATCAACGGGATTTTTAAGAATTTTCAAACCTCCACACTAATATACTAAAACTAAATGCGCTACAAAACTGCATACCCAATAAATTATAAAAAAATTGATAAATTTGATGCCATTTTTTTGAAATTTGTTAAATTTTCCTGAACAGTGCACATTATTTTAAACTTTGTTAGTATTTGGCCGAGCTTTTTATAATTTTTGTGAAAAGTTTGAAATGTGGATTTATGTGAATGGTGTTGGTTATATATTATAATGTGCTCCACAAATTAAAATAAAATAATACCCATCAAATAAACAAAAGGAATATATTCAAAACTGGTCAAAACTGTCACTTAACTTAATCACTTGGTAATTAAAAGCGTTGTTGCTCAAATTTAAAATTTTGCATAATATATACACACCTACAAACACTTCGCGCAAAATTCCATTGATCTGCGGCAACTCCTTCTACTTTTGGCCACTCACTATATGCCGGGAAAAATTTTCATTCTGTTTACATTTTATTTTTTGGGCAATATTCTGAAGTGGAAAATTTGCCAGTATTCAGATAGAACATTAATAAAAATGTTGTATTTCTATTTTCAATAAAGCTAATATTTATAATGTTTAGAATCTTATATATAAAATTATTCGGTGAAAACCTGGTTCATTCGATTGCAAAATTCCGGTGTACTCCATCTTCGAGAAATCGAG
>NW_016194142.1:0-3195 GCF_001687245.7 Rhagoletis zephyria | reverse complement strand
GGGCAGGATGAACTTTACTGGAAAAAAGAAGACAAGGCAAGGGGTGCAGGGCACACACAGTCAAACAGTAGCAGTAGCAGCAGCAGTGCTGTCCCCTTTCATTCCCGTTTTGTGTGTGCACGATTGACTGGAATATTCAAATATTGACCTGCCCAGCAGGAGAATCGTGTTTGTTTGTCGACATTCAGGTCCATTTCAATGACAATGGATCGACAAGAAAGGACAACAACAAACACGCACTCACACACACACTTCGAATGAGATCTGCGGTCTAGACACCTCACTGCTTAGGGCCCATTCTTTTAAATCAACTCCCTTTCTTTCTCCTTCTTATTGACACCAGTAGTAGAAGACCACAAGGTAAGCCAGTAAGCCACCCCCGTCTAGACACGCCACACAAAGAGAATAAAAAGAGAAAGAGAGCAAGCGAGGTGACACTTTTTTCTGCTCTACTTGTGCTGCAGGCTGCAAATGACTAATTTAATCGACACTACAGCACAGCAACACTTGATCGAGTGCTGACCACCAACATTACTAGTACCAGCAGCAGCAACAGCAATGTGACACACTAAATCAATAGCAGTAGCAAAAAAATGCTAGTCACTTGGGCTGCAAATTGCTGGCAGAGTGCTGATGGTGGTGGTGGCGAAAGGGCAGCTATGTGAGGAATGCCAAGCACGACAGTGACTCGGCCAACTAGAACTATTGCTGCTGCTGCTGCTGTTGCTGCTGCTAACTCCTTGCCACTCGTGCCAGATTAGATCAAGGAAAGAGAGCAGTTGGCAGTTGACAAGCGAAGGACAAAAAGAGGCTCACACGAGGATCAACGGTAATGGTGTCCCGCTAATGGAGCAGCAGCAGCAGCAGTCGCCTAAATGACCATCTAAAGGGCAGCTAAATTGGCTTGACATGCTCATCGTTCTCTTTAGCTGGATGGATAGATGGGATATATTGTCTCTAATTGGAAAACAAGATTAACTTGTACACGAGAAAAGAGGAGCCAAGAACGCGCAAGCAGCAGCAGATTGCCTCACTTTGCCGCCATTTGCTGCTGCTCAGCAGTACACACTGTACTGTACACAGAAAGCGAACAACAATAAAAAGAGGGGACCACTAACTGATGGATGGATGGATGGATGACCACAAGCGAGGTGAAGGGGCGAGTGAAGGAGCCAGTTTTCCAAGCGACTGCTGCAGTGTAATACATTATAAACGGATCGTTTCGACTGTCATCGTAAATCTCAAATGCTCGGTGAACACTGAAACCGCAGCAGCAGCAGCGGTGGCGGCATCAGCAAACAGCAGCAAAAGAAGAAGTGGATGCTGGCTGGAGCTTAGTTCAAAGTCAACTTTAAAGTATACCTTGCTTTATTTTGGAGTAGAGTGTGTTTTACACCTCAGCGACTCATTTTATTTTTCATGGGTTTTTTACCAAGAAGTCTGTCGTTTGGAGGCAATTAAGTCACAATGGTCACATTCACCACTCAGTCGGTGCCTCTTCAATTTTTTCTTCACTTTTCATTCAAATTCCATTTTTTGAACCACTTGTTGAGTTCTTTCTTCTGTTTTCCCTCTTTTTAAGTGGATCACCACTGATGTCTCGATTTATGAGAGGCCATTTGCAGATATGGCCAAAAATTCTTAGAATTGCACCACAGGCAAAAGCAGCAGCACCAGTAAATTGAAACATTTCAAAGTGTTTAATGAATTGCCAGCAAGAAAAGAGGAGGGAGAAAAATGGTGAGTTGAAATATACCAGTGGGCTGCAAAAGTATTTCAATTGAGTCTGCTGGACAGTAGCAAATGCGAGAGGCATTTTAAAAGTGCAAGGCAATGAGTCATGCAATTGGCAGTAGATGGCGTATGGAGGCTCAAAGTGAAAGAGAGGCAATTTTCGACAGCCATCATCTCACTTTGGAAGTGCTATGTTCCATGCTAACAAAAACTTAAATAGTGTCCAATTTAAGTGCAAGTTTAAATGACTCTAAATAGGCTCTCACATTGACCTACATTTAGTCATCTGTAGAGTTTTCCAAACAATTACAACATTCAATGTAAAATCATTACTTGGAAAACTAGAAAAAATGCACTAAAAGAGGCACTCAGAACAGATTGTGTATGGTTTAGGGGCACTTTTCTAATAATTAAAAATGCACGTGTGTGCTTGTTGCACCCAAGTGGAACACTCTTTTTGTAAAGAAAAATTGATATACTCAGAGCACAAAAGATCCCGCCGCAAGATGGGTCGTTTGTTTCTCTTTTTACTGCGGCAAATCTGGTGGTTTTTTGTAGTATTCAACTGCATGAACAGCAGCAGCATCAGTTTCAGCCGCCTTCATTAATCACTGCAAAACAGAGGCACAACAAAATGGCTAAACCTTTCTAGTAAAAACTGCAAGAACCAACAGCGAGCTAGTTTTCTGACAACACTGCACACACACAACCACATACTTTGAATGCCGTGTTCTTTTCTTTTTCTAAAACACTGCTGTAATTAAGCACAAAAGACAGATTTTTCACCCGTTGCTAACAAGCCCACACAGGCCAACTGAGCAAAATCACCAGCTGAAGTGCTGTCTGTGGTTTTAGTTTTGCGGCAAATGTGTAAATGACTTGAAAGGGTGTTCAACTGCGTTGCTGTTGCTGTTGTTGCTGCTTCTGCAAAAAAACAGTGCTGTAAGACACCACTACTGCCACCACCACCAAAACACTTGAAGAAGAAAGAGAAACCGGCAAATTAAAAAAGAACTCGTTCATCCGTTTCTGTCTTTGTCGGTCTCACTCTCCTTTTGCTAATTTGCTAACTAAAATGCTAACTAAATAACAACAACGGCGGCACCTAAAGTGTGCAATGGTGTTCCTTGGTGACCAAAACGCAGCTGTTGTGCGTATCAATATTCCATTGAAGCAAATGATAGCGACACGCAAACTTATTTTTTAAAGTTTTTAAGGCAACCTTCACTCGAACTTTTTAGTTTTTCACGTCCCTAATANTAAAGTTTTTAAATAAATCAAACTTACCAAAAAGAATAAATGCCATGTTTGCTTTAGAAAAGGATGAACTATCAAAAAGCAAATTTAGGGTAAACGCAGGTAATAAAAAGAATGTAAAAAAATTCAGGACATTTAAAAAATAACTTGTCTGTAATTTGACGCCTTCTAAGTGCACTCAAAAGGAAGTACTCGTTATCAGCA
>NW_016194141.1:0-3195 GCF_001687245.7 Rhagoletis zephyria | reverse complement strand
TTTGCATTTATTGCATTTTTCTAGAGTTTGTATTAAGTTTGAAAGTTTGAATTCATTTTATGATTTTGGCTGAAGCATGAAAAGTATTTTTTTTATGAAATATAACAACAAAATTTCCTAGTTTTGATCGCCAGTGTAACTTTGTTTTATTCAAATGATATTGAATTTTTATTTTCCAATGGTTTTGTTGTTCCATAAGCGAATAATACAATTCTTTGTTGAATGCATTTAGTTTTATTTATACCCCGAAAAATACTCCTTTTTCTTTCTCAGTTGTAAAAAACAAATACCTAAAAAATCAACGGTAATTTTTAACGACTTGAGACTTGCACTTTCTTAGACTACAATTGAATGGGCTACAGAACTGTGTACCCTATATATTCTATATATTCTGATTAAAAATTTGGAAATTTTGATGACAATTTTTTGAAGTTTGATTAACTTTTTTTAATAAAAAAATAAATATAATTCGCAAACAATATCATTTTGAATTTCGTTTCTAATTAGTCGAACGCAGGTATACATACGCGGTCGGCCGCTGTGGTGTAGTGGTAAGCAGTGCGCGCTTCCACTCCACAATGCCTGGGTTCAAACCCTGGTCAAAGCATCATCGTAAAAATATAGAAAATAGGTTTTTTCTTAACTTTCGGATTATTTAATCTGAATTCTTGGATATGCAGTCACATGGCTCAAATTTTACGCGGCTAAAAACCGCATAGATCTTTGATACTTTTTTGCTGATGGCTTTTTTCCAAAATGGGGTATTTCCCCCCAATGGGGTACGTCTGGCAACCCCTACGCTCACCATTTACCTCAAAGCCGCTTTCTAAAAGGAGTTGCCTATATGCCGCGATATCTGAATTTGTTATCCCCGCGAAAATAATACGGCTATGTAAAATGACGTTGAGCAATACCACCAAAGTCTGTTCGGCCTTTTCCCAGTTGGATAAGGAAGCAAAGCGATTGGGTCTGGTGGTCAACGAAGACAAGACCGAGAAGGTAGAGAATTTCGTTTACCTTGTAAACAGCACTAACACCGATAATTTTGGACTGAGTAGGCAATTCATGAGTAAAATCCTCACTCGGCGTATGAAAACCACACTCTATAAGTCACTTCATGCCCGTGTTGGTATATGGCGCAGAAGCTTGGGCAATGATAACATCCGATGAGGCGGCTCTTGGAGTGTGCCGCAGACGATGGAACGATGAGCTTTACAACATCATGGGCACAGTTCACCGAATTAATATACAGCCGGTGTCGTTCAAATGGACACCGAAGTGTGAGTGAGGTGTGTTGCCTACCCGCCGTTGGCTGTGTGTGCTGTTGTGGAAGGTGCCGCCCTTTGGTGGTGGTATCGGGCGGGGTCGCAGTTGGGACTAGCGACCGAGCAGCACAGCACGGGCCCTCGAAGTTCCTCGTCCAATATCGCGTGGTGCGCAGTCCACTCAACCTAAACTGACAAAAACAAAGTTGGATGTATCCAACTAATAGATATGTATATCTATGTGCTATTTTTACAAATTTGGCATTTTTCGGTTGGATCTCCATATTCGTTTTTTTTTTTTTATTGAAAAATCATCAGATGGAGAAATTAGTTAATTACTTCAACAGAGTTTCACTCATTATGGTGCTTATCATACCGTCAGACATAATTGTAGTTACCAGCCGCAATTATTTATTATTATCGGTACTCTACACTTTCAACCTGCGTCGCTCGCAATTCTTGTTCACGTCATGTGTCGTTATGTGTCGCCGTAAGCTTTTTTTTAAGCAAATGATCTCATTGTTTAACCCAAATACAATTACATGCAGAGTATTTTCGAGTAAGCACTTATCGCTAGCTGTAAAAAAATACATATTGAACGAAATAATATACCGCTATATTAAATTATTTTATTTAAGAGCATGAGGTTACACATATGTACTCGTACATACATATGCTATAAACACATTCGAATGTTTATAAATACACACATATGTAGTAGATACTCGCGCTGAAGAATGCATTTTGCACAAGCTATCAATACACATAAATAATGTATGTATGTATGTATGTGTCTTTAATCAGCAATCCATATCTAAATGAGGTTATTGGCTAAACGACCGAGATTTATTGTTCAAGATAATAAAAGAAAGTGTTTTTCCACTAGACGATAGGGCATTTTATTTATAAACCTGAGTTATAGTTCATAACTGCGCTTAGTGTACATAGTTTATGAAGTAATTTCGGACATTCGGACATTACTTTAGAATAAGAATTACCTAGCAAGACGGTACATATGTATATCTAATACATGAAACATATGTCAATAAGGTAATAAAGTAAGTATAAGTAAGAGGGCCCCATACATACATACATGATTCCAGCAAGCTGGCGCCTTCAAATGTTGGTGCCAGCCGTTTTTTTTTTGTAAATAAGAAGATATCCATGGGTGGGGAACTTTATGAAATTTCCGGCAAAATCGAAATGTCGGAAAATGTCGAAATCGGGGAATTCTCAAAAATGAGTTGGCTACCCTGCTGCATACCCAAAAAATTTCTCAAAATTCTGATTAAAAAGCTTGAAATTTAGATAAAAACAATAAAAATAAATATCAAACAAATTTTAGCTTTAAAAACATTGCAAATATTAAAAACGAAACACCATTCATCCATTTTTGACCGCCACATGGGAAAACTTTGAGCAGCCTCTAAATATTTTTTGATTTGAAAAAAAAAAACAGGGGTATAATTTTTTTCGGTACAGAACATTAAAATTACGACTTTACTTTTTTTTTAACCACCCCAATGTACATATCACACCGTTTTCTATAAGCTTGATAAGGAGAATATGAACAGCCTAACAGATGACTAATCTTCCCAAATATGGCGAGGATATGTGTCTCTCCATTTTTCTTTTGGTATACCAATTGTATAAACTGAACAAACTCTCGATTGCGTTTTTCCACAAAATTGAGATTTTGAAATAATTTTGTATATTATTAAATGTGCGATAGGTATGAATTATGAGTAAATACAGTTTTTTTCATGGTACAGCGAAGCCAAACCAAATGCAAAAATTCTTTCGGTAATCATAAGCGTGTCTTCAAAAGAGGAACAATCCAAACATAAACACAACAAGTAAGAAAGTCTAAGTTCGGGCGGAGCCGAACATTAAATACCCGGCGCAAGTATTAAATATATGTTTTTTCACC